>NC_081372.1:37444846-37744846 GCF_030684315.1 Stegostoma tigrinum | reverse complement strand
CTGATGTGTTTTGTTACTTTATATTGGTGCCAACCTCTCATAGATATGATCAAAGTCCCCACTCTCTCAGTCAAACTGTTTCTATTGTCTACAACAATCAGAGTGGCACTGACAATTTAATGGCCATACATATACTAAACTTCAAGCTATTAAAATCATTATAATTTGAACGATAACAAGAAGTCACAGCTTCGGGCTACCGTCTGTATGGAGTTGCACATTCTCCCCGTGCCCATGTGGGTTTCCTCCGGGTGCTCTGGTTTCCTCCCACAATCCAAAAATTGTGCAAGTTAGGTGGATTAGCGATGTTAAGTTGCCCCATGGTGCCCAATGATGTGCAGGTGTGTTAAATATGGGAAACTTAGGGTTACAGAGAAAAGGTAAGTGGATGAGTCTGGATGGGATGCAATTTGGACAGTCGTTGTGGTCTTGTTGGGCTGAATGGCCTGTTTCCACTGCAGGGGTTCTATGGATTCTAAGTAGAAAGGACATCCTCTGCACAATAACTTGGGGGCATTAAAGCCTATGTCCTAGTGGACAAAGAAGTTTCATTTTTATTATGTTGTTAGGAATATTGCAGTTTGTTTGAGATTCGTACATCAAGGGGACAAGTATTTAACTTCCAACAATCTTTTACAAATAAAGCTGATTTTTACCAAAAAAAAAGGTGTCAGTTTCAGGGAGTTTCATGGAGGCTTTTTGCATAATAAGTTATTTGACCAAGTTAGCACCACACTATCTTTGAACACTGTTTGTTCTCCTACTCTTTCCCTAATGCCCATGATAATATTACAGCTTGTCATTGCTCAATGTGGGAGCTGAACATTTTTGTAAAGCCTTCAAACGTTTTATAACATTCACTTCTATTAAACAGCAAATATGTAACAGGAAGAAAATTTTTTAAAAAATGTATTTGTTTCAGGGAATAAACAGGGACTACATGCCTTTTAAGTAACAAATTCACACTCAACCAATGAATGATGGCTTTAACCAACTTGAATCTGTTTGAAGTGGGTATCAATAAATCCCTCTTCAGCTTGTTGAGCCTGAACTGTTGTATCATGTTTAGGGTGATGTTCCTCCTGCACAATGTCCTCATCTTCCTCCTAGGAAGACTGCTTCTGCTCCCAAGCTCTTCAACATGCATCACATACCCTCTTTGTTGAATCCAGTTGTGCAGAATACAGTGGAAGAACTGTGGGAATGTGTTTTTTTTTTATTTTTATGTTTAAAAACTATGGTCCGAAATGACTAAGAGAAACAAATGTTTGAAAGAATGGTTGCAGTTTTGAAAGCAAGCCACCTGCTACATGCCTGGCCTCATGTGAACAACTGTTTGCACAAGCAACAATTGGGTGTTGGATTTTGGGAAGACAAGGTATTCAAGTGAAGCTTTTGCTGGCACCAAGCCATTGATTGGCCTATGGACTAGTGACCAGTTATTGATGACAGAGACATTCTGTTTACCAACAACCGTGATGCGTTCTCAAATAATTGAACAGCTTGTAACTGGGGAAAAAGTTAGAGAGGGAGAGAAGTATTTGGTTCTTCCCTAGTTAAGGAGTGGTCACTCTGTTCTCTGTAGTTAAACTTCACTGTGAACCATAAACAAACCAGTTTAACTCTCCTGCAATAGTAAAAAAGCTGTGACTTTTAGCTGATAAGTCAGAGACATTTTTATAAGTGTACCAGCCATGTTCCTCCAGCCCAAGAAAGAAAACTGAAGCAAAGCTGAAGACTGATAAGGATTATCTCAACAATGCTACCTGGAACCAAACTGAACTGCTTTACCAGATTTTCTCCTCTGTCCATATTGTATTTCACCCTATCTATTTGTTTGTTTGTGCAGGGGAGTTTACAAGGGGGTCAAAGTTTTAATTAGTAGTATTATGTGGTGACATTTATAACTGGTTCCCCGTAGCTACAATCTAATTACCTGTAATAAGTAGTGATATTTGTTCAGAACAGAAATCCTGGCCCATACCTCACATTGGTCAGATCTGAAATTCAGATAAATTGAAGCACTTTGCCTACATTACAAAATCTTCAACTTCTGTGATGACTGTGGGAATAACAATGCTTTATTTCCAGAAAGCTACCCCAGTGAGTTGTAATAGTAGCATGCAAGGATTATGCAGAACTCTGTCTCGAATATAGGGCTCCTATTTACCAGGGTTCTTTTCAAAACTAATTCAAGAATTAGACCCTGATCTTTGAGAGAGTTACCATCAGCTCCACTATTGACTGGCTGTAATAATGGGCTTAACTACATCTACACTTAGCTTCTGTCAGTAGGTTGCATAATAGGGTCATTAGCTATGGTTGCAGGAGGATAACCTTGTCGCCTGACAGCCATCCTTGTAAGGCATCCAACCCTTAGAGCAAAGCAGGAACTCAAGACTTATTAACAATATAGCCATCATTGCAGTTTCCAGAGTACTTGGTATGGACTTTGAGAACCATACACCCGGGGTGATGTGGAAAGTTGCAGAGATCCAGCTACATTGGCAAAACTTCCTTCCTTTGAGAGATGAAATTCCTCCTTATCGGTCTTAAATGGTGACTCTAAGAAGATGCCCTCTACTATTAGGCATTCCTGCAAGGAAAAATAATCTGTCAGCGTCTCGCAAATCAGCTGCACCCCCCCCTTCATTTTCTGGAGAAGAGTCCAGGCCTGAAACGTCAGCTTTCGTGCTCCTCTGATGCTGTTTGGCCTGCTATGTTCATCCAGCTCTACACCTTGTTACCTCAAGAATATTCTTTGTTTCAGTAAAGGAACCGCTCATTCATCTAAACTCCAACGGGTTAAGACAAAACTCAATCTCTTCTCATAAGAACATCCCTCCATGCCCAAAATCAACCCAGTAAATCTTCTCAGGACTGCCTCCAATGACAATATATCTTTGTTTAAATAAGAGGTGAAAATTGTTGACTGTATTCCAGGTGTGTTCTAATTATTACATTGTATCATTTTAGCAAGACCTTTCCTTTTTATACTCTACTTGTTTTGAAATAAAGCTCAACAGGTCCTTTGCCACCTTGATTATCTCCTGAAATTGGATGCTAACTTCATGATTTATGCTCAAGCACTACCAAATCTCTCTATGCTGCAGGTCTCTACAGTCTTCCCCCAGTGAAATAATACTCAGATCCTCCATTCTTCCTGCCAAACTCATAGCCTTACATCTTCCCATATTGAATTTCATCTCTCAATTTTTTTTGTCCATTGATGTAACCTGCTTCTATCCATTGTAGATTTTCTGTGACATCCTCACCACTTGCTTTCCCACCAATACTAATTTCATCTGCAAACTTGATGATTGTACATTCACTTCCCTTATCCAAGTCATTATTGTATAATGTAAATAATTGTGGCTCTAGTACTGATCCATGTGACACTCCACTAGTTATAGATTGCCATCCTATAAATGCCCCTTTGTCCTATCTCTTACATGAAGCAGATCTTTCCAACGATGTACCAAACTTCTACTTTAAACCAAATTCCCAGATATACTGACATGGTGCTGGTCCTGCGCTTGCTGATGCATATGGTCCTCCTTGTTTTTTTCTACGCCTTATTGTACTGTTACTACAGTGATGATAACTCTTTCTGTGGCTGGATTTTTTGGGGATTCCAATGAACATATGTGAAGAATTTCAGAACTAGACCAGGTCCTTTGTAATGTGAGCAGTCAACCTTTGCAAGACATACAAATGACAGTTTAGTACAATCCTCGATAGAATAGAACATGAGGGACCACAACAAGGAGGACCAGGGAAAGCCTGCACATGGATCTTTGTCATAGCAGACATTGTTCCACTCCATGTTGCACAAGCCATGTTCTGTACATACACCTGGAGATGGTTGTAGGTTTATTAAAACTTTGTACTCTACCCCACGTCCTACATCGCCCAAGAAAGGTAGCATCATGTGTAAGAGCACGTTGGCAAGCTTAAGATGAGAGGAAATCAGTTCCATGTCCTTGTACAGCCCATGAGACCCGGGATTGTCCTTGTGAATTGTATCCCTCATGTGACACTTTTAAGGTCACCTATAATTCCTTCTGCATCACAGAGATGACATTTATCAACTTGTAATGGCTAATGACATGGTTAAGATTCCATTTGACCAGGATTTGTATTCCACATAATTATTACTGCATGTTTTCATGTGCAAAATTTGATGATTATACATAATTAAACCTGAATTGTATAAGTGCCTCATTAATGTGATTTTCTTTTGAAGGGCCTCACATTGCTCACAAGTAGACTCTGCATCATCAGATAGAAAATATTTACTTTTTCTGCCCACTCTAAATGGGGTCTCAGTCATTTCCCATTTCTATTGTTCATTTGGAATTCAGTTGAGGATTGAAGGCAACACTGGTCATGTGACACAGAGTGAGTCATAGATTTAGCACGTTAGTTTTGGTGACCCTCCCAAATCTTCATGTTCCTTCCTTCCTTGCACTCTCTCTTGACCCCATTAGTTCTGAGCTTTCACACACTGCCATTCAACTGTTTCATTTAAGTCTCTCATCTCCCCAAATTACACCCTCTGAGCCCTGCATGTATATCTTAGCCAATCATCATGAAGTACTGTTCCTCAGTTGAAGCCAGGGTGGATAATGATGATTGAAGACCCCCTTCCATAATAATCTGTGTTGATCAGTGCACTGTTATTCCTACTCTTATGTGTTGAGGTACACTGTTTTAATGGTCAGTGAACAGACCCACCCCAAAACTGACTATGGCCTACTCTATCCCAAAAGGCTTGAAACAACATCCCACACAAGACCCCCAATATACCTCTATACAAGAACCCAACGAGCAATAACCTTGACTAACAGTTGTGCTATGCACTTGACTGATGACAGTCCCCTTGACATGATTGAGAACTGATTCCTTTAGACATCAAGAAATGGCCATTTGGTTCAATGTGTTTGCTGCAAAAGCTACCGGCACATACTGGAGGGTTGACATTGATGTAGCAAGGTGCAGTATAGCAACATGTCCATCCCCTTGACTGATTACTGCTGGCAGTCATGACAAGCTGTCTTTTGTGTCTACATTAACGTTAGCTGTAAGTTATGAATGTGGCAGAAATGTGCAAAAAGGCAAAGCATCCAAGCAATCACAATGTCAATGAGTGTGACGAAAGTGAGCTAAGAGCACTGTGGTTCACCCTGCTCTGATGCATGAGATGGAAGATTTTCTTACATGCATGTCTGTGATTTGAAGTGCAATATTAAGGTGACGAATTGTGTTCTAAACGAGCTGGAGTTGTACCATGATGACAATGATGAGATTGGTGGCATATCCAATGCCAACATCTTTGGTCTAAAGAAGCATCAATCATTGCCCATTGAACGCACCCTGATGTATTGGGAAATGCTAGAGAAGGTGACAGCTTAGAAAAGCAAGCAGACAGCTGGCACTACCACATAACCACACAGGCTTCCTTATTGGAATTTCACACAGTCTATTTTCACTTCACCGTCTGGTAAAATAGCAAACTGCAAATAGATGAAGGGAGATTAGGTAAGAGTGAGATGTTAATACGTGCAAATAGATCTCTTGCTACTTACCAATGAAATTCTTGTTTTGTCACTAAAGCCTTGGGTGGAAAATTGGATTTTTTAAATAATCTGAGAATTTCATGTTTCCTGCCCTCATATTTCACTAACTGCACTGCCAATGCCCACATCATTCATGGTCCAGGAAGATTCTGCACATAGTCACTCCATAACTGGAGAACTTTAAGGATTTTAACCTGTTATTTGGTGTTTAAAAGTCTGTAAGACTATTCAAATGTGCTGCAAAAGCAAACTGCTTTCTTAAAAATATAAAATAATCAAGTAAAAGATAATAGCTTATTTAGTTGGTAGGAAATTAAAAATTACCCTTTTTTTGTCTAATTCTCTGGTATGCTTGTTTCCAGTTCATTTAAATAGTGTAACATTAGAAACAGCACTTAAAAGACAATAACTGACCACATAGTAACATTACTGCATTTTATAATTAACTCAGATCTCAATCATAATAGCCTGTAAATTACATTGTGCAATATTATTGTGCAAACATTTAATGCTTGAATTGCTGTCTGCAATTTTACTGGCGCCATTAAATTAACCAGTTCATTTTAAATGAATTGACATCTGTATTAAAATAGTGGAATTTTGAGACAAAAAATTCAATATAATTTCCAGAGTAATGATGCATTTCAATAAAATGTCCAACTTTTTATCCAAAGTATCTCTAATTATTTTTGTAATGTGTGGTGAATTGGCTTAACTGTGTAAGCTCCTGCATTTTTTTTGTGCAGTTATCTCACACAGAGGCAATGCATTGGTCAACACATATAACTAAGTGACAATTTTGTGTTCCTTCATATTCAGATGGGCATCCATCTTTGGAAGGAAATTTTTTCGATGTTTTCGTATCTACTCTTACATATTATGGGTTTTGCTTACTGCAATTTGGAGAGCTGTGTGTGATTTAAGAACTTGTATTCAGCCTTACTACAGCATATAAATCCTAAATGAAATTTGTTTAAGAAGATTAAACTTACATTTAACTAAAGAAACAACGTCTAACAGGCCGCTTCTTCCAAAAACAATACGTTCAGATTATAATAGTGACATTTTTAATTTGCATTAAAAAGCACTTTTGCTACAGTTCACTTGTAAATGATCCATAAATCACTGTTTTCTGTAAGTCAATGAAGGCATATAAACTCATTACTTTTAGAGTTTTACCCAGGTGATACGAAGCATTTTAGACAGAAAGTAGAATAGGTCTATTCAAAGCTTGAACACATTTCAGAGAGTATGGCGAAGGACTCTTATTAAATCATTGTATTTCATACGCAAATGATTTTAAATAATGAACAATGTACGTATATTTTACTCAGGCTTTCTGTTAATTTATCTAATTGCATCTTGATTCTTTCTTCGAAATGAATTTTAAATTTAATCATGATATTATGCACTAAAGATATATAATACTTTCATCCTGATATTTATAATCTATATTCCCTACTTACATTCTCACACTAATGAAGAGGCTAGTGATCTGTAAATGCAGAAACATACTGTAAAAATAATAAGTTTCCAGAAGCAAAAGTTGAGATTAATAAAAGATTAATAAGCAAATGCTGAATCAGTGTACCATTTTGGAATTCATTTAAAATCTTAATCTAGTTTTTGTAATTACACAACATCTAGTCAATACAATAAACAATTAAATATGTTCATCATGAAGCTATAAATACAGTGTTCATTTTTTAATTAAATGCTAGAGTCAATTACAGTATGATCTTGTTTTCATATGGTAAACATTTACATTGGACATCATTTATGAGAACCTACTTAATAAAGGTACTCGCGTTTAAATCTAAAATGTGCTGCCACCAAGTACCAGTGTGTTGACAAGAAGTGGATGAAAATCAAAATTCTGTGGAAACATGTAATCCAAGTACCCAATGTGTGGACTGTCTGTTTGAGCCAAAGGCCAGGGATGAGAATGAAGATGTAAAGATGATTGATGAAAACCCAAGAGGCTGTAATGACAGAAGATGGAAATATGAAATCCTCGAAACAAAATTAAACAACAGATTATCTCTAAATGGATTAAATTGAAGAAGTGCAGTCAAGTATTTCTGTGTGTTTGAAAAGTATCAGTGAGTCGGAAAGAAACTGATTAGTCATGCTTTGTTATGAAGTGCAGAAACTTGGGCAACATCAAGAAATGAGCAACAGCGATTGATAAATAATGAGAAGCAGATGATGAAATGGGTCTGTGGACCAACAAGAAATACAAAATCAGGAACCAGCACATCACACAGTCAAGAGAAATTGTGGGATAATTGAAGCAATCAGTCAAGAGATCAAAATTACACAACATCTAGTCAATAAATAAACAATTAAATATGTTCATCATGAAGCTATAAATACAGTGTTCATTTTCTAATTAAATGCTAGAGTGAATCACATTATGATCTTGTTTTCATATGGTAAATATTTATATTGGACTTCCATTTATGAGAACCTACTTAACAAAAGTATTCTCACATTTAAATCCTGAATCAGTCAAGAGAACAAAATAACATAATCACCTGATGATAGATTGAGACAGAGAGAGGAAATGTGATGTGGTAAATGACGGAAATATGACTACCCTTAAGAAGAGGAAGGCTTTAGACCAGATGGGAAGATGTGGTAGAGAGATAATTAAATGCAGTGGAATTTAAGATAGGTTACTGGCAGGAGATGGGAGAAACGTAGTGAATTGTCAACTCAAAAAGAAATTCAAATGTTTGATCTGAAAGCCAGTGAAGATATTTGGATATAAGGAACCAAAAACTGGGACCTAAAATTCTGACGCTATGTGATATTCAAGAAGAACAGGAAGTTAGAAAAGGATGGTGGTAGGTCTCTTAATTCAAGTGTTAATTCTGCAGCAAAAGATCACTTTAGTTCCAATGTACAAGATGTAGAGACAGTTTGAACGGAACTAAGAAACAGGAAAGAGCAGAAAACCTTGGTTTTTTTTTAAAAGCCACCAAACAACATTGATAATGAAACTTATAGCATTAGTCTGGAAACTAGAGGTGCATGCAGCAAGAGTCGTATAGTAATCATGTAGTATTTCAATCTATTTATAGGCTGGGTAAATCTAAAAAATACTAATGTTGTTGAGGATAAACTTTTGGAATGTATGGAAGATGGGTTACCAGA
Source organism: Stegostoma tigrinum (assembly GCF_030684315.1). Lineage (NCBI taxonomy): Eukaryota > Metazoa > Chordata > Chondrichthyes > Orectolobiformes > Stegostomatidae > Stegostoma > Stegostoma tigrinum. The sequence continues at coordinate 37,736,108 of NC_081372.1, read as the reverse complement.
ATTGTATGTTGAAAAATCAAATAGTGAATGGACTATTTTTAGATCCAGTACTGCGTGATGAAAAATAGCTATTAAATAACTTTATTATAAAGGAGCCTTTACAAAAGGGAGACCCAAAATGATATCATTTGACTTTATGTTTGAAAGTAATGTAGGTCTATTAGCAATCAGTGCCTTCAATATAAACCAAAGAAATTAGGAAACTATAAAGGTTAAATTGTGGAATGATGTGCCCACCGCAGCAGAAGCTAACAAAGGGGGTATGTACTCAGTGTAGATGACATGGAGGCAGCGACAATTTCTGAGGATGAGGTTGAAGCTGAGGATCAGGACATTGAGTGGAAAGACCATCTAAAGGCTATGACAGAACAACACCTTGCCCAGCCTGAGAAGCTGGAGAGAACTAAACTGAAAACCATTTCCAGGATGAATAATTTGGGTTTTGGTGTTGTTTAGTTGTTTAAAATTCGGTTGGTAATACAGTAAGCAGGACTTGTTCAGTAAAAAGAACACATGGACCTTATTATTTCCTGTTGCTGAATAAATGTCTTATTACCCATGTGGTTGTACACTTGGTGTCTTCTCTGGTTCCATTTCACAACATCTACACATAGCGTATCTTTCTGATGGTTCGAGAAAAGCAGCGGTCAGTGAGGTAGTGCCCTACTGTTGCATGGGGCCAGGGTAAGGCATCCATCAGGATATCATATCTGAGAGTTGTGCAGGAAACCTGAGGAATGTCCTTTTCTTCCTTCCATCTTCAGTAACCCTTCAATGTTTCAAAATGTGCATACTGCTACATCTCCCTGAAATGCATGAACATCTTCTAGTGTTCATCCAGTGTTGAATCTGTAAGAGAAAATGCTTTGTGTAGCTTTCCTTGCCAGGCCAAAACATCATGAGAAAGAAACACCATAGGTTGGCAACATTTGTTTCGAATAAAACAGTTAATATTTTGAGTCCAGTGTCCTTCATCAGTTAACCATGTTTTTCTATCAACAGTTGCTGCCAGACTTGCAGTGTTGCTTCAGCATTCTTAGCTTTTCTTTCAGATTTCCAGCGTCCACAATTCTTTGTGTTTGTTTTATCAAATTATTTAGAAGAGTGGAGATGTGACCTTCCATTATACATCTCTTTTCCTTGAGAGGCAACATTTTCCCTTGAAAATCTGATATATGGAAGAATCCTTCCCTGCTGAGATGTGCGGAATTATAACTGATTATATGCTTACTAGATGAGATGAACATGAAATGATGTGTGCAGGTTTGGTCTATTCCCTCCACATTGTCTATACTAAAATACAGCACTTTGGCTACTGTCCACAATTATATGATTCAGGAATCCCTATTGTCTCAGGCTAGCTGCTGTAAAACAGTTGGTTATTTGGGAGAGATGAGTAATGCTTGGTCATTAAAACTGCTTTCATTTTTAGGGTGCCTACAGAGTCTGTTTACCTTTGAAATGGGTCTAATTTAACCAGGTTCTGAAGCAAAAATAATACTACAACAGCCATTCTAACAATGTCAGTGAATGTATATTTATATAAGAAAATATTGATAATAATGTTTCAAAAATGCCACCAATGTGCTGTAAATGTTTTTTTTAAATTTATTTTCATTCTCACCATGTGTGAGCCCATCTTGACTTCTGCAGCTAATTTGAGGAAGCCTGCTCCTTGTTAATTTGGAAGACTTAGGTAGTCACCCCTGATGCTTTTGGGCATAGAGGGTCCATGCTTGATGAGACACTCCCTCTGTATCTGAGGGAGATACAATCTCATCCTCCTCAGCTTGAGTACTGTCTGCTTTGGGATCATAGGCAGGAGGGACATAGTGATCTAGGTCACATGTGGAGTGTCCTGTTAAGAAGCTTTTTGAGGGCCTGTGCACGGCTTCTCCTCCCTGCTAGTACCGGTCTGAGAGAAAGACACCTGGAATGTGATCAAGGTCACTCATTTGTCTCTCATCTTATTGCAGATTCTCAGCACTACTGGCTAGTTTGATGTGACACCTGGATCTCCATGACAGTCACCAATCTGACCATGCAGACAACCAGGTGCTCATTTAAAAAAAAAATTCATTCATGGGATGGGAGCATCACTTGTTAGATGGCATTTATTGCCCATCCCTAATTGCCCAGAGGGCAGTTAAGATTCAACCACATTGCTGCGGGTCTGGAGCCACACATAAACCAGACCAGATTAGGATGGCAGTTTCCTTCCCTAAAGGACATCAGTGAGCCAAATAGGTTTCTCTGATAATCAGCAATGGAATCATGGTCATCATTAGACTCTTAATTCCAGATATTTATTGGATTTAAATTCCACCATCTGCCATGTGAGGATTTGAACCTGGTTCCCTGGAACATTATCTGGGTCTCTGGATTAACAGCACAGTGATAATACTACTAGGCCATCACCTCTCCCTAAAGAGTCAGCACAACACTGATAACATTGCTGGACTCCTCCATCTTTTGATCCCTGTTACTGAGTGCCTCTGAAAATCTTCCCGCTGTCCTGCTGTCTGTCTTTACAGTCTGACCAAGTAAAAAGGGACTGGAAACGAGGGCCATTCTCTGCCAGGGGCTGGGCAGTGTCTCATCTCCAACAGTTTTCTGAGACTGAGGCATTACCTCCTTCACCAGTTACAGACCTCTGTCAGTGCTGTGCTCATCACGTTGTGCTCCTGAGTCTAGTCTAGAAAATGTACACACTGCGGTGAAAATCTCTGAGATGGTGGAGGCTGTAGGTATAAACTTTGCTGGTACATCACCTGATGGTTTAGTAAGTTCTTCCTCAGAGGTAGCAATTGAGCAGAGAGTATCCAGTGCTGGTCATTTTGTAGAGATTTTGAGTGCTGCTAATGCTTGCATACCAGACCAAAAAAAGGAATTAATTGTTGAATATGGCTAAAAGCTTGTGCAGATTAATAATGTGTTCACGCTGATGTTAATCGAAGAACAGTAATAAATTTTAAAATGTTGCTTGCCCATTGACATCCGCCATCTACACATGAGCGGTTGTGCTCTTTTCTGACCAAATCTATAATATTGTCTTCTTAGAGAGTGAAGAACCTGATGCCCTCAATCCCTTTGCTAGTCATGGACCTTTCAGCCTGATACCAGGCCAAATTGTTCTGCATTGGGACAAAGGAAGGTATAAAGTATGATGGAAGGGCAGCTAGTGATGATTCATGAGCAGGAGAGAAGGTGAGGTGTCTTCAGTGAGTGAGTAGAAAGTGCAGCAGCTAGTTGATAACCTAGGAAAATGAGGTGGGTGAGAACCATTGAGTGGCTATGATGTGTACAGCAATGAAATCTGGAGGCCGTGAGCCTTGGTGATGTATGCAGACAGTGGCAGAGTGAGAGTGAGTGCTGAGTGTGAGGTAGCAGAGAGAAGATGGTGACACTTACACTTGCAGAGCATCAGAAATCACCAACCTTCTTCTCGCCCCGCTAGGCCTTCCATTTCACTCAGGACATGGCACTGATCCGGACTGCAATTTGTGGCCAGCCTGGCTATATATGATCGTACAACCTCCTGTTGTGGCCAGCCTCCAAGGACTGACCTCCACTCCACCACCAAGTCCACCAACGCTTGCAGGTCCTTGTCCATGAAACAGAGAGTAAGATTTTGTTTCCAGCACCACTGTATGAAGAACATTTTCTGGCTCACAGCAGCTGAAGTGGTGTCATGTTAGACTTTAAAATACAAAGCCAGAAGCACAGCACAGGCAAACATCTGTCCCTCTCCAGCCACACAATTCCCCCAGAAAGGTGATGAAGAGCCCAGTTGCATAATTAATGACATGAAGAGCTAATGTTTGTGTGAGAAAAGTTGCACCGAGCCAATATTTAACTGGGTGCCAAGAAGCTCACTCAACAAAATACACTAATGAGAAGTAGGAAACACTATCAGTCTCTGTTAAGTTTTATATTGCTCACTCACATTAAAATCTGTAAGGCAGCTGAAATTGTCAACTAAATCCACCATTCTGATTACTAATATCACCACATTTTTAATAGTTCTTCAAGAGTTATAGTAATTAATTAAGAATTGATTTTTGAACTAAAATTACCTTGTTGCACTGCTATGAGGAATAGATTTGATCTGCAGACAATTTTTGAATCTGAATAAAGTTGAGAGTAACATTAGGTTAATTACCAAATGCTGAAACAGTGTACATTCCATTAGAGCTAGATTTTGTTATTATACAAAGTCTTGTCTGTATAATGCTCAATCAATAATTTACTGAAAAAAACACACATTTTGTAAAAGCGCTGCATCTGCTCCCAGGATGAGGCATTCCACTCCCGCACATCCCAGATGTCCAAGTTCTTCAAGGAGCGCAACTTTCCCCCCACAGTGATCGAGAACGCCCTTGACCGTGTCTCCCGCATTTCCCGTAACACATCCCTTACACCCCGCCCCCGCCACAATCGCCCAAAGAGGATCCCCCTCATTCTCACACACCACCCCACCAACCTCCAGATACAATGCATCATCCTCCGACTCTTCCGCCATCTACAATCCAACCCCACCAACCAAGACATTTTTCCATCCCCACCCTTGTCTGCCTTCTGGAGAGACCATTCTCTCTGTGACTCCCTTGTTCGCTCCACACTCCCCTCCAACCCCACCGCACCCGGCACCTTCCCCTGCAACCGCAGGCAGTGCTACACTTGCCCCCACACCTCCTCCCTCACCCCCATCCCAGGCCCCCAGATGTCTTTCCATATTAAGCAGAGGTTCACCTGCACATCTGCCAATGTGGTATACTGTATCCATTATACCTGGTGTGGCTTCCTCTACATTGGGGAAACCAAGTGGAGGCTTGGGGACCGCTTTGCAGAACACCGCCGCTCGGTTCGCAATGAACAACTGCACCTCCCAGTCGTGAACCATTTCCACTCCACCTCCCATTCTCTAGATGACATGTCCATCATGGGCCTCCTGCACTGCCACAATGATGCCACCCGAATGTTGCAGGAACAGCAACTCACATTCCGCTTGGGAACCCTGCAGCCCAATGGTATCAATGTGGATTTCACCAGCTTCAAAATCTCCCCTTTCCCCACCGCATCCCAAAACCAGCTCAGTTCATCCCCTCCCTCCACTGCTTCACACAACCAGCCCAGCTCTTCCCCTCCCTGCACTGCATCCCAAAACCAGCCCAGCCTGTCTCTGACTCCCTAACCTGTTCTTCCTCTCACCCATCCCTTCCTCCCACCTCAAGCCGCACATCCATCTCCCACCTACTAACCTCATCCCACCTCCTTGGCCTGTCTGTCTTCCCTGGACTGACCTATCCCCTCCCTACCTCCCCACCTGTACTCTCCTCTCCATCTATCTACTTTTCTCTCCATCTTCGGTCCGCCTCCCCCTTCTCCCTATTTATTCCAGAACCCTATCCCCATCCCCCTCGCTGATGAAGGGTCTAGGCCCAAAACGTCAGCTTTTGTGCTCCTGAGATGCTGCTTGGCCTGCTGTGTTCATCCAGCTCCACACTTTATTAACTTGTTTTTCGCTGATCAGATCAATTTGAAAGAATACTAATAGGTGGGAAAACCGGTACTTAGGCTGCATGAGAAGTCAGTGCTGTTTTCAGAACTGTTGCCAAGGAAAATACAGCAGTTAATGATGACTGATTCTTAACTACCAGAGTTTGTTTAAATTTCAAGTCAACCAGGTTGACTGTTTGGTCAGAGTATTGCCCTGAAAAATGAATCAGCAAATGGCTGTCACCTATTTAGTTGTGTTGAAACAGCTGACGTTTGTGCGCATGTTCTTTCTGACTGCAAGGAAAAGGGCTTTATGTATTAACATAAATAACTTACAGTACATGCAAGTGTGCGACATAATGAGCCTGACCCGCCATCTGAAGTACTAGTCTACCTCACACTTGGGATTATCTAAAAAACGTTATCCAGTAGCAGAAACACATCTTATGCTAGACATCGAATGTTGTGGGCTTTACAAGTATGGGTTGGTTAGGTCTAATCGGTAACTTGTTTGTGACAAACGATCAAAGGGTTATGTTGTTTAATGCAATCTGCCAGTCATTAGGACATATGGCCTACATAGAGATGATACCAGCACTGAAATTCATGAAACACAATGCTTATTTGTGTGATAGGCATGCAACCATTTAACTTAATAGTAGCATTCCTGGAGAAAGGTGAATAGCTCTTTCAGAGCTGACATTACAACCAAACAACCCTGTTTGAGTCCCATAGAAGGGTAATACCCAAAACATTGACTCTCTCCTTTCCTCCAAATGCTGCCTAGCTTGCTGTGTCCTTCCAGCCTTCTGTTTGTCTACCTTGGATTCAAGCACCTGCAGTCTTTTCATGCTTCTGACCCTTTTTTGTGTTGTAATTACTCTGATTCTTTGACTATATGTTAGTCAATGCTTTAAAAAAGAATAGAAAAATATGGCGGTTAAAGCAAGCTTTCTTGATGTTCTTCCAAGGGTAAGGTATGGATTTGATTTTATTTGAACAGGCAAGAAATGATTAAGATATTGTGTCCTACCATTTGGTAAATCATATCATAAGATCCAAAAAGCAATCAATTTCTGGAATCTAAGTCATGTTCAACACCCCTTTATCTGAGCATTTGACATGAATGTTATTGCAAGTTTAAGATCACACATACGAAGCATGAAATCAACTGCACATAGATTTAAAATGTCAGTAGGAGTTTGAACAGAAACAGAGCAGCTTACATGATTCTATGGAATAGATACAGTAGTTAAGCCACTTGCTTCACACTTCCATGATTTTCAGGCTTTGATCCAAAAAGCAGCTGACATCCCTGTGCACTTATTGATACACATAATAATAGTCAGGGATGAGTAATTTAGTGCTGGTTTATTGACTGTGATTAGTTCACAAAAAATGACTTTGATTAGATAAAATAGATTAATCTGATATCTGCTTAGTGAATTAACTATTGGAAGATTATGAACTCTGAACTCTACTGGTCCCACTACACAACCTAAAGCCCAAATTAATTCAGCAACCATGCCAAAACAATCATTCCTGACTGCTACAGCTCCCTTGTATTAAATGCTCCAGTATCTCAATAGCATTCTTATTTCCTACCTTAAGAGCACTAGGGAAACTTAGTGAATAAAGGACAAATTAAAAGACTACATAATGTGATAAAAATAGCACAGAAAGGAAAATAGTCCAGATAGAAAAAGGTGAAAATGGCTAATACAGCAGTGATAATTTTCTCTCCTTCCACCTGCTGAAAGTCAACTTTTAATATAAATTAAGGAATGGATTTGCCAAATTTTTGGCAAACTGTTTTACCTAGCGAGATTCAGTATGGTTAATCTGCCAAGGCACATGTTGATGCTTCCCATGCAATCTTCTCTTCAGTTCATTGTGAATGCAACTTGTTTCTTAGCCAACCATGTCAAGAAAAGGCAGAAGTGCTCACTCCTATTAGGACTTTGTGACATTCAAGACGCCGGTGCCATGTTGAAACCCCAGTTACATACCACTTTAATTGCTACAAACTAGGATTTGCGCCTTGCATTATAATATTGCCCTGCTATCCCAAAGGAAATGGCCCAGAAAAGTGAGTTTGTTCAACGTTTTGTGAAAAGGGACCTTGAAGTTTTTAATGGTTGTATAGAGGAGGGCTGTCCCTTTTCAGGCTATCTAGGAAAGGAGGCCAGTTTACCAGATTCAGTCAGCTAGGGCTGAGATAAGTAGAGCTGTGTTCAAGGTTAAAAGAAATGCCGCAGAGTGCAATGATCTTCTACACTCCACAAGGGTAAATACCATTTTATCTCAGATGCCTCACAGCACCACCTGAACTCTGTTACTTCCAACTCATCTCACCAAGAATCATGGACTAATTTCTCAGCATTGCATATAACATGCCCACTAGATGGCTCTCAGCCTCCCAAATTGCTAACCCTTCCTGCCCTCTGTGCATTCCAATCGCTCACTCAGGAGCCCTATCACTTCCTTCCTCAAATACATCACTACTAATGGCTTTCTCATTCACTTCCATTCCACTTAACTGTCTTTTTTTTTATCCATTGCAAGTGGGCCAAGAGGGCAAAGACTAGGAGTTGGTGGACATAAGGCTGCTCACCATATCTGAGAAGATGGCCTCAATGTGGACTTTACTAGTTTTAAAACCTCCCCAACCCCAGCCTCATCCCATGACCAACTCTCTCACTCATCCCAGCTACCTTGACTTGACACAATCTGTCTATCTTCTCTCCCACCTATCTGTTCCTGTCACCTCACTGACTAATCCCCACCACTGCCTACCTGCACTCACCTATCACTGTCCCACCTGCCTTCCCCAGTCCCACCCCTCCTCTTTATTTATTTCAGAGCTCCCTACCCCATCCCCCACTTCTGAACAAGGGCCCTGACCCTAAATGTCAACTTCCCTGCTCTTCTGATGCTGCCTAGCCTGCTGTGTTCCTCCAATTCCATACTGTGTTACAGCTGAGAAGATGGTAGACTCAGCTGGAAAACTGTCTGGCTGTTTTTGTGGGGACAAAGAGAAATCCATGGGCTAGTCACAAAATGAACGTCATTCTTAACCTGCACAAGCTCTGCACCTTTTGCATAATTATCTCCTTCTCTTCTCTTTGGTGGGAATATATAGCACCCAATGAATTTTTACAATGAAGAGACGAGTACTGGAGACGCTCAGTTCAACATTTATCATTGAGATGAAAGTCACTCAACCCTCAGATGATGTACTGACAAGGCTTTCACTTGTAGCCTCCAACAGCACAGAGGCTTTCACCTTGATAGATACTCTATCTCAATTAGCTTCAGGAACACAACTTGGTGAGCAGATGACTGCATTGACTCCATAGTTGGTAGAGCAAGAAACGTTCCAGGTCTCTGGCACTTAGTAAAGAGCAGGAGACCACACCCTGATCAGATCCAAGCAGAAACAAACCCCATGGTCTTGTCAATGAATGACTTTGTCAAAATGCACAGATGGGCACAGGGATATGGACAGCTTTGTCTTTAAGCTATCAGTAAACTGAATCAAAGGATGGAGGAGTCCACCAACATTATCAGTACTGTGCTACCTCTGGCATGCATGTGTCTATTTGTCACCATGGACAGGGTGGCAGCTGCTGTGGAGACTCAGATCCTAAACATTCAGTCTGTGCTGAATATACACACAGAACTACATTCTATCAATCTAGCCATTAGTGCACAACATCAATAAAAAGGTTACAGCTGGGCTCGACAGACCTTAAACACACTCCTTCCTCTCAGGATCTCACATTCAAAGAATTTTGCTCTATCCCCACAAAAAAACAACAGTAATATAATTGACTCACTTTACATTCAGTGACTGCCAATTATCTTATTATTGCACTTTGAATTAGGATTGAAAATGGCAAGCTTTCAACTTTGTGTTCTTGTGAAGATTTTAAACCCCATAATATAAATATAATTCTATTAATCCCAAAACTACTCCTTTCCAGTTAACAAAAGCACCTCTTGTACAGTATGCACGTCTTCTTCTAACACGTTGGTAGTTTTATCTTAACTGTGACTCCAACTCCCAGTCCAGAAAATCAGAAGCCTTTTCCTGGACCTTTCATTCACCAGAGTTTAAATACACTCAAATTCAAATAACCTCATTATGATTTTATGAAATTCTTCTGGTCTGGGACTACTCCTCAACTTCTTGCTCTAAAGTGACAATCACATTGAATGCTGAAGAAACTCAGCAGGTCTGGCAGCATTTGTAAAGAATGAAACAGAGTTAACAGTTCAAGTCAGTTTTGACTGGTTCTGAAAAAGAGACTTATCAGAATTGAAATGTTAACATTTCTACAGGTGCTGTGAGCCCAGTTGTATTTCTGCAGCATTCTTTGTGTTTGTTTCAGATTTCCACTACCCGCATTATTTTGCTTTTTAAAGTAATGTAATTTTTACTACCCTCTCACCTTCACGGGAGCAATGCTATGTACATCCATCATCATTGAAGGGCATCTGCAGAACTCACCCATAATGGAAAGTTTAAAACAATAATTTCAAGCTATGGATGTTTCCATTGAGCTTAAGAAAATACACAATTCCAGAATTTCTTAACAATAACGTTGTAAATTTGTTTATTTTTCTTGGTGGTAAACCCATCTAAAGTAAACAAAAACCCTTTAGTTCTGAAAACTACTTCTTTAAGATGTTTTAAAAGGAGTCACCATGGCTACAGAAATATCTAGAAGTCAGAGGTGGTTTCTTTACTCAGAGAATAGTAAGGGAATAGAACGCTTTGCCTGCAAGGGTAGTAGATTTGCCAACTTTAAGTACATTTAAGTCATCATTGGACAAGCATATGGACGTACATGGAATAGTGTAGGTTAGATGGGCTTCAGATTGGTATGACAGGTCGGCACAACATTGAGGGCTGAAGGGCCTGTACTGTGCTGATATGTTTTGTGTTCTGTGTTCTTAATTATTCTCTCTTCAGACATGTAAAAGGCTCGACACATTACTAATTCAAACTTTTAAAAACCATACTTAAAATAAATCATACTAAAAACACTGTCTAAACACTCAGCCAGTGTCCTTCACACAGCTGGGCTGGTGTATGCCTGAATAGGGAGTACAAAATCATCATTTGCTAACATAAGTTAGAGTAGAATGCACTACTTAAAGACAGATAGTATATCTTAAAAGGAAGATGTATTTTGGCCAGAATAGGTGTTGCAAAGGTGCTTTGTCATGTATTGCATTGCATAGCAGAAAGCGCACTCTCAGTATCTCCAATTTTGAAATGAAGGTTTAGTGTAAGAGATAAAGAAGTATTCAGGTAAAATGCAGCTCAATGAAAGTTTCCTCAATATCTACATTACACCTTTCCAATGAGAAATCTGACTCCTGAAGTGGCCCTGGCCTCCACCTTACATGTCATCGTTACTATTCCATGCTACAGCTTCTTCCCAATCCTCCATCTCATCAGCAAGGGCACAAATCACAGAGGCAATCTGCCTAGCTATGCACAGTCTCCTCTGGCACCTATTCTTTAATGTATCCAATTAGCTTCTTCTTTCTGGTTCATTTGCGGTCTTTTTGTCATTTATGTCTGCCTCTGTGTCGCTCTCTCCTGATCTGTTCATGTCCAGGTCTCTTCATCTGCTGCTGAGGATGCCTAACCCCGGAGCTATTTGACCCTCTCTCCAAATAACTTAAATCCCCTGAATAACTATTGCCTTGCTTATAGTCAGTTGCATTGCTTACTGTACATCAGCTTATGGCCCTAGTGTGGGCTCCATTTCTGAGCAGACCAGGTGTGCACAAATCACTTGCTAACTCTCCTTACTTTGACCCCTGTTATGAGCCCATCAGAATGAACGGTACGCCATTCCAGTTGACCTGTTCCAGATCTAGTATAGGTCCTATATTTCCCAGAAAAGTGAAAACAGGTCCTTTGAGCAATGACAACGGGCTCATTGATAAGCTTAACTGGTGATAGAACAGAATAGGGTACTGACTGTTGCCAACCCCATTAGATCTCCAAAACCTCATCCAAATAAACAAAACAGAATGATTTCAAGTTTTGTTCAAGATGTCATTTAATGTTGAACTCACGTATGTTGAGCTATTCGTGGTAAAGTCTCATGTGATGGACCATCCCATAATACTTGTTGTGTTCTCCATTATATAAGGGATTTGGGATAAAACATTTTAGTTTAAAAATGAATGAAACTTGATGCACTGACTTAAGAAAATTTTGAACTTCTACAGTGACAGTTTTATAGGCATGACAAATAATGTGGAATATTTGTCATGTGGTGTTTAACATTCTTCTGTTGGAATAGCTGGGCAGTTGCATACATTGCTTTTTATTAAAAAGAATCATCTGTCTGGTTATTTCGGACACCATTGCTAAAAAGCAGTTTTGTTAGCTGCAGCGGTTTTGAGAGCTGAGCTGGGCCCTGTGGCTGTTGCAACTGATTTTACACAATGTAGTTCCTTTAGTTTCAGCTCTTTTTTGTTCCTGCCTTTTTAAATGTTTTTTTTTAATAATGGTCTTGAATACTTTTATTAGATCTGGCAAAATAGATCAAAACTTCAGGTTCCAACAAAGTCAGAAGCTGATTGGGCAGAAGATGCCGTAAATTATCTATGCCAGCCAATGAGCTGGTTTCCCAAGCCCCTGTTAGGGCAGCCATTTTTACTGAGGTGAGATTGCAACCCAGCAGGGCTACCTGCCTTCATGGATGAGCAGTCAATTAGGTGCATTAAGAGCCTTGTTAGCGCAGTAATGTAGGTCTTGTAGGAATATTTGTAGACTCTTCAGTGATAAGTGAAACACTGATTTTTTTTATTTAACAAACATTTTTGTGGTGAGTTCATCTTAGTGAGTGTCTGGAAGGGAGAGTGTGATCATGTGACATTGCATCTCTTCTAATAATGATGTTCACTGGGTCTTATTAACATTATGCTGTCAGACTTAATTCCTTACATTGTGGTTAGGGAAAAAGGAGTTAAATGAGGATTTTCCCATCAGCCTATAGTTCCCATGGCATGGAGCTGTTGCTCTGTTTGGCTCCCAGCAGCTGGCTGAGGAGGTAAGGGGAAATCAGCATATCCAAGTTGTCTTACAAGCTCTCGCTGCTTATCTGGTTATTGGCATAGCCTCTCGAGTAATTTCCTATCTCCGCAAGTCACCTCCAATTTGGTTAGGAGGTATGTGAGTGCACGAGAGAGGTGCAGAGAAGATTAGTCAGGATGCTGCCTGCCTGGAGTAATCCTGTTATGAAGAGAGATTGACCAGGGTTATTTTTCTTGGAGAAGAGAAGGCTGGGGGCATTCTGATTCTGTTGTACAGAGTTATGGGGGCATAGATGATAACAGGAAAATCCCTTTAGCAGCAGTGTGGATAACTAGAGACAGAATTTTAAGGGAAGGAGCAGGAGTTTCAGAAGGGATTTTCTGAGAGGGCAGTGTATATCTGAAACTCACTGCCTAAAAGATTGTTAGTGATAGGATCCATCATTACATTTGAGAAGTCTTTAGATGATGCCAAAGCATACAAGGCTGTGGACCTAATGCTGGAAAATGAGATTAGAATTTGTAGATACTTAATGACTGGCACAGACACAATGGGTCGAAAGGCCTTTTTCCATGCTGTAAAAAACTCTGCTTCTCTATCTCACTCTAACTCTGCCATACCAGATTGAATATTTTAATAGTTTGGTGAGAAGACGCATTTATGTTGTCAAGCCCTCTCAGTGTTTCTACTCTTGCATCCTACACTCTCATTCAAGTTTGAAGGTTATTAAATGGCTATCCAGGTTTGAGAGACTGTAATGTCAACTCTGAACTTCTCAAGTCAGCTTTCCCTCGGGGATTGGTTCTGGACCCAGAAACAGTCCAAGCTTTTCTTTCCTGCCCCAGCACAAACACTCAGCCCAATATCTTTGCTATTCTGAAGTGACAGCTAAAGGTTTGTTAACTATTTGTTCATTCCCCTACATAATGCCAGTCTACCTCGCGGCCTATTTTCCAAATAATCTATTTGCAGGCAGTCTATCAGGAGAATCCATGTATTAGTGCTTGCTTTCAAGCAATGGTCTTTATGGTTGGGAAACATTGGGCTCTACATCAGAGTTTGATCAGAATGAGGTGGAGGCTGTGCCTGCATTCTAGCATGTGCAAAGCTCTACTCACCTGAGTCCCTGCACCGTTAAAGAGTTTAATGTTAACAAAGAGCTGACTGTCTTCATTGTTCGGATGAAAACATTAAAAGCTTGCTTTATGATGTAAAGCTGATAGGAGGCCTACAATGTCAAGAAATTTTGCCTCATCGCATCTCTGCTTTTCAGTCTTAATAGCAAAGGAACACAAGCCATTGTTAACACTGAAAATAATGAATTTTCTTTGACCAGTTTTAAAAATCAAATGAACTGAGTCTTTTCTTGCAGATCTGAGCCTTCTCTGAGAAATTGGAGACGTTAAAAAAGACATCTGTGCGTGAGGTCTATTGTTTGTCTTTTATAGAGCAGTGGTGGCCTTGCTGCTCCTGATCACAGATTGGCATATTATTGGCTTGCATTGTTCTCATTCAGGTATTAGCATCCAGATTCATCTGATAGCTAATGTATTTGAGTTAATTAAAATAGCTACTGCAACAGTCCAGTTAATATTCTTGGTGTTTACAAGGCTAAATATGTACTTTTAAAAATATTCAAAGTGGCATTGCAGATGGACCAAACATTTTTGTAATATGAGATAAAAACCAAGATGCTATTCAAAAATAATATTTTTAAAAATTATTAGAAGCTGCAGAAGTTAAATGTCAAACAAAACATTTCATTTGCAAAATGGTTTTATATGACTGAAGATTTCTTGTTTCAAAATAGATTGGTGGCTATTATTTCAACATGCCACTTTCTGTGATTCTTAGAGTTTATGATTATCCAAGTATGTTCCCTCAAATAATACACTTCAACTCTGTCAAAATATTCAATTCATTGTCTTGCAGTGCATTGCCACAATCTTGTGCAACCTTCTCTTTTTTATGTCTGAAATATTTTGTTCTCGCTTCCATATATAACTTATGCTGTTTTTTTAAATTTAATTAAGCTTATGAGCTGATGGTATCTCAGTTGACAGAAATATATTTCAGGAGAGAGTGCTCTATGAAATTGATTTTGTTATGAACCACTCTCATGGCAATGCTGTATAACCAGTGTTTCGTGCACACAGAAAATGTCTTATCATTACCACTGAATTTTTGAGCGCCTGATTGAGCAAATCTTAATAGGTAGATATATCGCACAAAGGACTCCTGAAACCCAAGATGATTCATTAAAATGTCACTCAGATATAGACAGCCTTAATAGCATTTGAGAATTATCACAGAATTCAATCCATTGTGCATGATTTGATTCCCTGACCTACCAAATTGGGGGCATTTATCATTTATAACATTTGATATCATAAAGTTAAGATAATACAGGCCCAGTCTGGAGATATAGACATTTTCAAAGATGTTATTTAGCAGTTTTGTTTTAAACTGAGACTGATGGCTAAAGTGTTAAGTACATTTTGATATGTTTCATTCAACTGGAAAACTTGAACTCTGTTTGTCATTGGTGCAGTACTCACTGCAATCAGAGACAACCATTGGGTAACAAAGTGTGGAGCTGGATGAACACAGCAGGCCAAGCAGCATCTCAGGAGCACAAAAGCTGATGTTTCAGGCCAAGATCCTTCATCAGAGACCATTGGGTCCTATTTTATGGTTGATCCACTGTGTTGTGTGATTCCAACTTAAAGTCTGCTGGAAATGATTACAATCCAAACTTTATATCCGTGGGGAAATCAATCCCAAATCAAATCTCTATTCAGTCAGCTTTTTATTGGAGTAACCAGGTGAAGCTGCCAAAAACCTTGTGAACACAGACTGCTGACATTCAGTTAGAACAGTTTCATCTCGATTTGACTTCTCATTGTGTAACTATTAATCCCTAAGAACACATCCAAAGCCATTAAAGGTGATTGCCAACAGCACAGAATGATGCTTTCTCTTGTTTTTTTTCTCAACTCAGTCAAATTGTAATACTTTGTTGTAAAATGCCCATTTGAAGGCGTGTTAGGCTGTGCTTTTATTACTTATTGGGTTGTTGTAAGAAATATCATAGTCTCTGATGGCATTTCAGTAATAGGTTAATATTGAGATAAAATTCATGCTGACAGGCATAAAGTCTGCTTGGCACTCGCAATTGCTACAGCACAGTGATAGCAACTTTACATGAGCAATAAAGAAACTACTGGAGACTGGTTCTTAGGATTGCTATCAAGCAACTTGAGCAACTTTTCATTTTACAAGGTATGATAAATTCGCCCTGAAAAGCAATAGGCCTATTGGCATCAGTTAGATGATGGAAGCTAATCTAAGCAAATTGCTGCTGGAATAACTGAATCAAAAGCTATCAAAATTTGGATAAAAACGTAATTGTGGAGGTGCTTTATGGTATGCCTCAGGAATCATTCCTTGGACTCTTAATGTTTCTACCCTGTGTGAATGGTATGGCATTAAAAATTCAGGTCTATCACAGATAACTTCTCCTCAGCTGCTCCTTTTGTGTTTATTTTATGAAGCTTGTTTTACATTACCTTCCAACTAATTGTACAATACCATAAACTAGATTTATGATTATTTCACTTTCAAACTGACCCAGATGTTTGGCCGAAATATTTTGGTACTTTTCAGTGAGTGTAACTATAGCATCAGACTAAATTTGGGCCTTTTGTTCAAAGGAAGTTTGTGACAGATTTATGCTGAAGATTTGCTACATGCACATTTTCAGCAAATCATCACCAATTTCTCCACTCTGAGCATGGCTTCTGAATTTTCTTGTTGCAACTATCTGCACTCATTGACACAGTTCTGTCTTTCAGTGGTAAATTAGTGGTAAAGTCACTGGACAAGTAATCCAGAAACCAAGGCGAATGTTCTGGACACATGGGTTTGAATCCCACTATAGCAGATGGTAAAAGATGAACTGAATAAAAAGTTAGATAATGGTGACCATGCAATCACTATCAAATGTCATTAAAAATCTGGTTCACATATATCCTTTATGGAAGGTAAATCTGCCATTCTTACTAAGCTAGCTTACATATGACATCATACCTGAAGCAATGCGAATGATCCTTAAAGGCAAAATACCATATGCAGTTAATCTGAAACAAACTGAAAATGCTACAGAAACTCAACATGTCCAGCAACTTCTTTAGAGACAGAAATATTAAACACTTCTGAAGATGAATCATACCAAACATGAAATGCCAAATCTGTTCCTCTCTCCACAGATGGTGCTAGGCCGCTGAGTTCCTCCAGCATTCTGTGTTTGTTTGTGATTGACTCTTGGCTACCCTCTGGGCGATTAGGGATGGACAATAAATGTAGCCCAGTCAGCGATACCTAAATCCAATGAATGAATCAGGTATTTTATGTAGTGAGGTAGAAAAAGGGGAGAAGAGCCAAGGGAGGGGCGAACACATCTTTATTGAGCACTTTATCAAGGAAAAACATTAATCAGACTCGAATATTGTACTTAAGTAAAATCTATCAATCTCTCCACAGGACTCTTCAGTAAACATTCTTAAATTTCTAAGTAAACAGTCCCAAATCTACATTAGCTACCTACTTCTGACACACGCTTCTTTACAGTCTGTACTCTAGAGACATGGATTACAATGGAGAATGTATAATAGTGTAAATCAAAGGAGTTTTGCAGAAGTCTGTCAGAGTTAGACTGCAGTCATTATCAAGCAGTGGATATCTTATTCATTTACACCAGACCATAAGTTACCCTCACCTTGTTGCATCCACCAAGTGTAATCCAAACCACAAACCCACTGTTGGCATCACAATGTTGAGTTGGAGAAAAGTTCTGATCATCCAGTATGGTTGACAGGCAAATCTTACAATTTACAGACAGTAGAGGAAGCTTCAGAGCAGCAGTGGTGAAATAGAGCTGGGTGTTGATGCTTTGCTTTTGGACGATGCTGCCAAGGAGCAGTTCTTATGTCCATAAAAGGGAATGGCCAAAGAGACATCTTTGGTAAGCCACAGAGATAACTGCACAGGAATAAGCAGAGAAACCACTGCAAAAGACTTAACGTCTACACCTAGGGAGATAGACAAGCACCTTGATTTTACAGTGGGATCCTAAAAAGCTATATAGGTATCAACAAAGTTACATTATTTAAAGTGGATAGAAAACAGAAAAATAAGAACATATATTAATTACTACTTAATCTTTTCATATTTCTCACCTCAACAAAAGTCCTGACAGCATTCCTTTTGATAGCAAACAGAAGGCTTTTGTAACCTATGATGCTCCAACAGCTTCCCAAGCCAATATGTTACTCAGTTACTTTTGAATCTTGTAGGTCCATAGAGCTGTTGATCAAACCTGCTTCTCTTCAAATGAGCTCCACAAGCCCAAAGGGATGAGGTATTCAAGTCCTTCATCTGTGTATTTGTGTGAGAAAATATTTCCAGAAATCTTCAACATGGAGGGTTAGAGAGGTAAATATTTTGTCCAGATGCATGGGATTACCATCCCAGCAATGGGATTGCCTTGGAAAACTAATCCTTTTGAAACAAGCATGCTTTAAGTTGGAAACACATTTTGAAGTAATGGGCTTTAGATCACTTCCATATATAAAAAAAAACTGTAAACAGCCAGAAATTCAAATAGTATCAAATTAGCAGATAATTTTCCAAGGGAACAATAGGTACAAATAACAAAGTTAATGATTTGCTGGGGATTTAGATTGGCTATTTACAGTCACAAATGAATAGGAAAAAATGCCATTCTGATAATTGTGAATCAGTTGAATGTAGGGCTGGATGCCAGAATAGATGATATAACAAAAGGAAAATAATGCAGACAGTGGAAGTATTAAAACATATTAGAAAATGCTACAAGTACTTGGCATCTGTAAAGAGTTAAACAGAGTTAATGATTGGAAGCTTCAATTTGATTCAGAGTCCTGATGGTAGAATCAAATGTGGCTTTTGTGTCCAGATTGAAAGCGTTAATCTTCACTGGACGTGTCAATTCATGGCCAGAAGATGTGCTTGCCAACCAGCACTGAAGGAGATAGAACTTGGCTTTTGCAACTAGGTGAAAAACAGCTCTTCTATCTTGAGGTGTTCTCTCAGCATTTTTAACATGGTTAGAAGTAAAATTTGCACACCAGTCAGGTCATTATGGAGTGGCGTTTTCTTCAGAGATTCATAGAAAAGTTCTGAAGGCTAATGCATTATTTACTCCTGTGTTGTATTAATCATTTTGGATCATGTAACTCTGCTTTGATTCCTTTCCTATTAAGGAATATAAGCTGGTTGTCATGAAATCCTGAGTTTCGGATTTGTCTTATGGTGGTAAGATGTGCATTCAGAAACTGGTACCTGTCTGAGAGGTGCATCACATGAATGAAAACAGAAATGAAGGATGGGAAGATCCAGAGATGTTCACCAAAAGTCTGCAAAATAATTTCAGAATGATGATAAATCAATGACGAAACTGTGCTCCATTACCTTTGTGACCATAACACCTAAAGAGCTGCCTGCATAATCTTGAAAGGGTTCATCTGGGGAGGATTCAAACAGGACACTGAAAACTGATTTAATGACCCAAAACCATTTTATACACCATGGTCATAACTAGAGAATGGACAAAACAAAAACAAAAAGACATTGTAACCAATTTGTCACTGCCGTTGGCTAGGGCAATTTGATCAGCAGCTCTGAAATGACACCAACAGATCTGTTGATAGACTGACCACTCGTCACAGATTCTGGTGTGCAGACATTGTCAATATGTACTATTGCTTAGTCGAGTAGTAAAGGTGTAGCACAGTAAGTTGTTCTGTGCATTGATATCTGGGCCAGAACTTTTAAATCCAAAGAAGGGGATTGACAGCAGCTGTAGTTGCAGCTGTGGGCAGGTAGGCAGAGCAGCTGTAGTGTGAGAGGGCATCAAAACAAGCCTGGGCTGCTGGCCTCACAGCTTAATGCCAGGAAGTCACCATCTGCCACCAACCATCCTCCCGGGTGCCCCACATGCCAGCTGGAAAATCCGGGCCAGAATTTGGCTTTTCAGGAGGAAGAATCTTTATGATAAATCATCTCCAGTTTCCCTTGCTTTTATTATAGCTATAGCACAGTACAGTAAAAAAGTACTCAAAAATACATTACCATTGAACTGATTTCACAGCAAAATACATGTAATCCTTGAGTATTTAATTTATCTTCCAATCATAAGGTTTGTGTCAATTACAAATATTCCCTAATCAACAAACCATGCTTCTGGAGTAGGTGGGACTTGAATCCAGGTCTCCTATCCCAGAGGGAAAAATACTACCACAGTCCATTTTTAAAATAACATTACATCAACCTACTTACTTCCCTGAGCCAAATGGTTAATGACAATTGACAGTGGTTATATGGTTACCATTAGGCCAGTTGTATATTCAGCTCAAATTTCAGCATCTACCACATTGAGGTTTGAACTCAGGATCCCAGAATATAAACCTGGGGTATCTGGATGACTAATCTTGTGACATTAACAGTGTACCATCACTTTCCCTTATAGTTATAGATATAGTCACAGACTAAGTTGTGAGGACCATTCTAAAACATCTTCCGGCTCTCACTAATACAAGCCCAGTCCAAGTACAAGAATGTTTTCTCAAGATTCACAAGTTTATTACAAGTATAGAAGAGAAATAGTTAATTGTCAGCAGTCACCTGCTAATGAGTATGATTGTTCTCATGGGAAATTCTGTGGCACTGGCCATGAATTCTGTGGGTATTTTTTTGGCTAATGAGCTCAATCCTAGAGCCACACCTCTGAACACACATTTACCAGATGTTTCTAGAAGTCAAAATTGGTCTTTGGATCCCCAGGTAGGAGAAATGTTCCAAATTTAGGAAGACTTCGCCTTTGAGTGTTAGGATTCCTGAGCCTGTAAGATCCCGGCTGGCAGCATCTCTATCTCTCTCTCTCTATCTCTCTCTCTCTCTCTCTTTGTCTCTTTGAAGTGCGCAAGCAGTAGGCTCATAGCGGGCACAGGTTGAGCACCACTGCAGCTGACGATCATGCTCAGTGGGTCACCGGAGTTTGGCATGGAACAGACGTGACTCAGTGCAACCTGGAGGTGAGGGCTGGCGCAGTTTGAAGTGATACCCAGAGCGATCTGGAGGCGGGCCTGGTGCGGCCTGGGGGTGAGCCCGGCGTAGTAGGTTAAGATCCTGTACCTAGGTGCCTTTGTCCCTAAGATGGAGCCATAAGTAATGACTTTGGAAATTTTTCACTGTGCTCATGTGAGTTCATGTGACAATAATTCTAATTCTAATCGAGGAATGGTGCCCTGGATTCACTGATTCCACTACCTGTCGTAACTATCAGTCCACCTTAGGATACCAACTGTCAAATTCTGGCTGATCAGGTATTTGTCTTTTAGTCTGTTCATTAAGTTCTGTCTTCTTTGTTTGCTACATACTCTGCTAAAAATTAATATGTATTAATCTATATTATGCTCCACCTCAACGCACGGTCAGTGGCATCACTGAATTCTTGGCTTGCCTGTTCATGAACAGCACATGATCAGCCTTGGATAGTCTAAATAATGTACAACCAACTTTTGATTTGTTTCTTAAGGGTGACGATCATCTTGCTGATAGCACTTCCGGTTGTCTCCTAACTACTTCCCTAAGATGTTAATCATTTTGAAAGGGCAGTAGTATCTTTTACAATGTCTGCCATTATTCTTTAGAAAGGTGGCCATCACATGATTTGTAAGAATTCTCTTTAAACAAGACTGCAGTATTACCAAGAAGCAAACCTTTTGACTGTGCTGAAAAATACAGGCTTATTTATCTATAACAGTGATAATGGGAACTGCAGATTCTGGAGAATCCAAGATAACAAAGTGTGGAGCTGGATGAACACACCAGGCCAAGCAGCATCTCAGGAGCACAAAAGCTGATGTTTCGGGCCTAGACCCTTCATCAGAGGGGCTAGGCCCAAAACGTCAGCTTTTGGGCTCCTGAGATGCTGCTTGGCCTGCTGTGTTCATCCAGCTTCACACTTTGTTATCTTTATCTATAACAGCTCAGTTCATAGTTAATTGAAGGAAAATAATACAAGGTAACAAAGTATCACATGATACACTTATGTTAAGTCATAAGGACTAGATACAAAAATATTTTTGGTGCTTAATTCCAAAGTACTTTTTTGAGGCACTTTAAATTTAAAAAAAGAGCTAAGCTAATTTAGAACCTGGAACTGCGTTTGATTGAAAGCTGTTTTACAACACACAAGAGGCTTTTGAAAGGAATACAATGTCAAATCACCTCCCAAATTGTTCTCAAAGCATTTGTTTTGATAATTAAATTACAAAATGGCCTCACACTTGTCCTGTAGTCATACCACAAAATGTAACAGTACGTCTCCTCCAGCACCATAAACTCATGATCTTACTTTTCACCTCAGGTCATATGGCAAATCTCACTTGATAGCAAAAATGCAGATACTGTCTAAGGTGCACACAATGTTTTAGATCAACTGAATTAAATGGAACATAATGCAGCTACCTTGTTGGTTTGATCACTTCACTTTACCAAACTAACAGCTAATTATATATATGAACCAACTGATGCTCAGTAGCAGCAGTGTGAGATGCACTGCAGAAATTCCCCAAAGATGCAGCACCTTCCAAACCCACAACCACTTCCATCTAGAAAGATAAGGGCAGCAGATGTATGAGAACAACATCATCTGCAAGTTCCTCTCCAAGCCACTCACCATCCTGACTTAAAAAAAATATTGCTGTTCCTTCACTGTTGTTGGGTCAAAATCCTGGAATTCCTCCTTTAAGGGCATCAGCGTTGATCTACAGTACATGGACTGCAGTGGCTCAAGAAGTCAGCTCACCACCACCTTTTCAAGGGCAACGAGGTTTGGGAAATAAATACTAGACAGCTAGTGATGCCCACATCCCACAAGTAAACTAAAAAGAAAACTAATATTATAAGAACATTATCATAATTTTGCTGCATTTTTTCTCTCAATTTTAAAATAATGAACAAAGGTTTCCTCATTTTTCACAATGTAAATGATATCATTACATGGCACATTTGCTTGATTTTTAAAGGCAGTGGAAAATGTGCTGAAAAAGCCAAATGAAACTAAAGAGCTGGAGATACAGAGAGAAAGGTCCAAAACTGAAACATCAGCTTTTCTGCTCCGCTGATGCTGCCTGGCCAGCTGTGTTCATCCAGCTCTACATCTTGTTATCCCATACAGAGATCCTGTCAAGCTTAATAGCAAGATTTCATTATCAGTTTCTTTCTTCCTTTTTCCACTCGGAACCCACCAACTTGTCGGACTGGTTAGTTGCTGAGCATGATCCTGGTAGGTGGGAAAGAATAGTTTGGGCCTTGAGGAGGAATTTAGTGAGCCATGATTGTCATGGGGAAAGGGAACAGTCAAGTGAGAAGATGTTGAAGATTGCAGGAAAGGCCAGTAAATAGAGTAGGAGTGAGCAAGATGTCACAAACGGCCACCTTAATATTAATAGTTGGAGAAGTGGGTGTTGATATCCTCTTCCTACCTTGGCCCAGAAAGACTGCTATAAAAACACTTACCTTCTGCAGTCGGCAATTATCATCTTTACCTTGTTGCCAAATTTGCCGACCTTTAAGAAGCGTGTTCAGCAACAGTTAAATACTAATCAGGCTGCCAAACAGACTGAATCATTTTACTCAACTATGCAGTCTCATTAAAACAGGGCACTTACATACTCATTAATTGCATTTTAAAATGCCAGCAGACACATGTATCATATTTCAGTGTTTCTTCCTAACCCCAACCCTGATCTTACCCTGCCTGTAGTGAAGAGTTCCCAATCAACCCCAAGTTTTTTTACACTGGTATCCTTCTCACTTCTCCTGAAGTCAGTATTAACTCCTGAACTAACACTTTATGTAGATCAATAGTTCTCAAGTACTTCAAGTAATAAGTGCTCATTTGTGAACCTAGACAGAATGCCAGAAGATTAATTCAGAGCAAAGCCTGAACCTATCTGTCCAACAGTTATCTATGTACACATTAAAGCAAAGGTCAATTAGCAACAATAAGGAAGATTTCTTCAAAGGAAGGCCGTGTTTAACCAGTATTTTTGAAGTCTTTGAAGAAATACCAGAAAAGTAAACAAGGGCAATGTAATGGATCCATAGATCTTCAAAGAACTTCCACTAAAATATGTTATAGCTAATAACTGAACATACAAAGGCAGGAGGCATATTCTCAAATTGACTGAAAACTGCTGACAAAATTGTTAGCAACTGTTTAGTGCTAACAGTATTGTCTCAGCCTAGCAGAAAAAACGGGGCTCTCGTTGTGCAGTGGTAGCAATCCTACTTTTGCACTAGGAGGCCTGGGTTAAAGTCCTACCTGTTCCAGAGATAATAACAATAATTAGCAGGTTGATTAGAAAATAGGTTTTAAAAAACAGCCTAGCAGACAGTCATGGTATGTTATAAGGATCTCTGGTATTGTTCAGAATACTCATAAATCCTTTTTCTCCTGGGATATGGGTATTATTGGCAAGGTGAATACTTTCATTGTCCATATATAATTGCCCTTGAGAAAGTGGAAATGAGCTACAGTCTTGATGAGATGCAGTTCATCAGGTAAAGGCACTGCCACTGTGCTTTTAGTTAGGGAGTTCTGGCATTCCAGTACAATGAGGATGAAGGAACAGTAATATAGAGTCATAGAGACATGGAATCATACAGCATGGAAGGAGATCCTTTGCTCCAACTCGTCCATGCTGACCACATTCTCCAAGCTAAACTCGTCCCATTTGCTAGCAATTGGCACATATCCCCTCAAACCTTTCCTATTCATGTACCTATTCAAATGTCTTCTAAATATTGTAATTGTACCTCCATCTACCATTTCCACTAGCAGTTCATTCCACTTGCAAGCCACCCTCTGTGTGAAAGAACTGCCCTTCAGGTCCCTTTAAATCTTTCTCCTCTCATCTTAAAAATATGCCACCTAATTTTGAACTCATCTACCTTAGGGAAGAAAAACTTTGCTATTCACCTTAATGATACCCCTCATGATTTTATAAATCTGTTTTGAAGCTCACCGCAAAACCTGCTATATTCCAGTGAAAAGGTCCCAGCCTATCCAGCCTATTTTTATAACTTGAACACTCCAGTCCTGGCAACATCTTTTTCTGAACCACCCCCAATTTAATAATACCCTTCCTGTAACATGGCAATCAGAACTGTACAAATGACTCCAAAGGTTTCAGCAAAGATTTGTAGCTCGGATTGTGGATGAGGTTGTTGACTTGCTCGCTGAGCTGGCTGGTTTTTGTTCAGATGTTTCGTCACTATGATGGGTAACATCATCAGTGAGGCCTCCGACGAAATGATATTGTACTACACCAACTGGAATTTATACTGAATGGGTTTGTTTATGGGATCCAATTCTATATGTTTCTTCATTGCATTACTGGTTCAGAACCATGTCACTCGGAATTACCCTGCATACTCCTGATGTGACTCCAAAAGCCACCTCACCAACATCCTGTATAATCTCAACATGATGTTCTCACACAACGCTGTAATGTTCCTCAATGTATTAAAGGTTAACAGTTTGGACAATGCTGTAGAATACATTTTCAGGTTATATTGCTGTAGAAAGCTTTTCCTTGCTTGAGATCATCATTATCTTTTGTGTGCCATTTATCAGCCTAAATCGAATGTTTCCAAACCTTGCTATATATGGGCAAATTATCCTATTTTGATTTCATTTGATTTGATTTAACTAATTGTTGTCATATGTACTGAGATACAGTGAAAAGTATTGGTTTGCATGTTCTACAAGCATACAAAGTGCATCAAGATAACAGAACAGAGTGCTGAATGCAGTGTTAAAGTCGCAGAGAAATACAGAGAAAGAGAGAGAGAGAGACCAACATTAACATTTAAGCGCTCGCTTCAAAAGTCTGATAACAGCAGTAAAGGAGCTGTTCTTGAATTCATTTGAACATGCATTCATATTTATAAGCACCCTCTAAGTGCCATATGATATGATAGAGGTAGTTCAACACATATGTGCACATAATCATAGAAACCCTACAGTGTAGAAGCAGACCATTCAGCCCATCAAGTCCACACTACCCCTCCAAAGACTATCCCTCCCAGACCCAGTCTCTTCGCTATCTGTGCATTCATTCCCCCCCACCGAACACTACAGACAACTTAGCATAGTCAATCCACCTAACCTACATATCTTCGGACTGTAGGAGGTAATGGGAGAAAACCCATGCAGACACAGGAAGAATGTGCAAACTCCACACCGACGGTCACCTGAGGCTGGAATTGAACCCAGGTCCCTAGCACTGTGACGCAGCAGTGCTAACCCACTGTGCCACCCTAAACACACTTTCACCCCAGATGGGACTGGAACCCACAATTCATGCCTTAGGAGGCCAGTGCCTGATCCATTAGGCACTATCATACAGCCATAGGAAGGATGTGCGTCCAAGCTTGTATGGCCCACCTAGCACTACAAAAGTCATGCACAAAACTGTGTTTCATGTTTTTTTTAAATGAATGCTGGTTAAGATTCTTGCCACCTAATAGCACACTCTGGCCAGTGTTACACTATTATCGTAACAGAAACCTACGACCAAGATAAGATTTTAATTTGTGTATTAGAAATAGGCTCTTGTCTGAAAACAGTTGGTTGCCAATTTCATCTTTGGTAAACAGTTAGAATTAGAACCTCTGTACTAAATAATAGTTGAAACAATTACAATATTTAAATCGTAACCTTTGTGTATTTACTCATGGGATGTGGGCGTCACTGGCCTTGGCCATTATTAATTGCCTGGGCCAAGCTGCTCTCGAGAAAGTGCTGGTGAGCTGCCTTCTTGAAATTCTGCAGTACATTTGGTACAGGTAGGCAGAAGATGCTGCTGGGGATGGAGTTACAGGATTTTGATTCAGAGATAGTGAAGGAATGGCAATATATTTTCAAGTGTGGACATTGATTAGCTTGGTGGGAAGTGTTCAAAATTCTACAATTTACCTGATTTTCAGATCCGGCTGGACACAAAATACTGAGCAGGCTTCTGTACTGAACAATAATTACTATTTGTTACTATTACTATCTCAATCAAAGAAACACAGACAAACAACTGAAAACTGTTGACATATAATTCCACTAATTAAAACTCTAACCAATTTGAAAGCTCCCCCTATATACACGAAGTCAGAGACAGATAGACAGACATTCTGTGTCTAATGTGCCCTGCCAATGGTGGCATGTTGATCACTGTGCCTGCCAAGATGGATACAGGAGGACCTCATCCAGTGACAAGCCCAGGAGCAACATTAGGACATTGCAGAGAATGAGGAGCAATGAGCTCAGGGAGAGTTTGCGCTTGAAGGGGCCCCCAGCATACATGGGGTACACATGAAACCCAGAGTTTTCTGGCCTGTCTCCATTTCATGGGGGATGTGTGAGGCACAACGCTGTTGTATTCCCTGGGACACAGTGAAAGAACTGTGCCTGGTGCTGGAGTGAGATTTGATGGTTGCAACATCAATTGTGCACCTACAAATCCATCAGGGCACTGACTTAAATGTTGCACAAGATGTGATTAGATCTGCAGCCCAGTCAGGTGGATTCACTAACATAGCCAAGACTGGTCCCCATAGATACAAGGTGCCATTGACTTTCTAGATGTGGCCCTGAAAGAGCTGAATCACAATGCTGCACAAATCATCAACAGGATGTTATGCATTTAATTACTGTTTAGGTGTAGTGTGAACAATGTTATCGCTTGCAGGACTGTGAGCCCGTTACCCTAGCAGCTGTCAGAACTCATACATCCTGGCGTACTTTCAAGCACTTAGTATGTTTAAACCTCCAGTGGGTTGTTAAGGCTGGTTATTAGGGGATATGGGCTACCCACCACGACCATTGTACAATTGGAACAGACAATGGGATGATGTCTTGGATGTAGAGGAACTGGGGAGAATGGAAGCAGTCTTCTGAAGAGGAGGAGGAGGAGAAAGACATTGGGGAGCAGGAACAACATGTTATCCAAGATAAAGCACAGTGTGGTGGGCGTTACAAGCCAAAAGGACCTCATTGACACTCGTCCTGATAAAAGAGAGCTGAGTGCAGCATACAATCATTGACTGTCATTGGGGCAGAGTTCAGCCTCTTGGATTTGTTTGTGGTCCTTTTGCCTCAAGTAAAAAACAGCTCCTATTTGTCTTTGTGATTGTTGGGTTGCGTGCACGTAACATTAGTTTGCTGAGTTGGTTGGATGGCTGATTTGTGGTGCAGTTCAATTTCCACACCTAGCTCAGGTGACTATTAAAGAGTTTCCTTCCCAACCTATTCCCTTGCCAGAAATGTGGTGACCTTCTGGTTAAACCACCACTCACCGTTTTACAATAAGAGAGCAGCCTACGATCAAGGAATAAGTATTGTTGTGAAATATGTAGAATCATAGAATCACTGCAGTGTGGAGGTAGGACATTCAGCTCATCATGTAGAATCATAGAATCCCTGCAGTGTGGAGGTAGGACATGCAGCCCATCAAGTTCATGTTGACTCTCCACAGCGCACCTCACCCAGATCCAAACCTGTGCCTTATCCCGGTAACTCTGCATTTCCCAAGGCCAATCCACCTAACCTGCATATCTTTATGTCACATACAATGTTTCCTGTTGAACATGAAAAGATTTGGGTTTACCTTGGGGATAGCATAGCGCTGACTTAGACGCTGTTCAGACAGGATGTTATTACAAATGAGTAAACTATAGGGGCTGGTGATGAAGCAGTGACTAAGATGAGAGAATGGAGCTGCATGTGTGATAGAGAGTCAGCCATGGAGGCTAAGTATGCTGGGGGAGCATAGCTTTTTCATTGCTGGGCCCTGACTTTGCTGGTGAGGAGCTTTGCTAGATTGCCAATAGTTATCTAGGTGGACAATGGCCTTTCAAAGATGACACACTTACAAGCGATACCAGGCTTTCGGATTATACAGAGTACATAGAACATAGAACAGTACAGCTTGTTGCCCTTGGAGCAGTGTGTGGTAAGATGAGTGGAAACTGAACTTGACAGGCATGATAGGGGAAAAGTGGATAGGTAATGAGATAAGATAGGATAATAAATCATGTTAGGCCTTGTGGGGGTGAATCCTCTAAAAAACCAAAATAAATTGAAGATTCAACCCATTGACTTTGGGCAGATCTTGCAGAGAAAGCTTTTCATAAAAGTCTAGTGATTTCTTCAGCGTATTTCTTCCTTTTCCCAGTGAATGATTAAATCTGATGGCAAGTTAAGAGTTATCCAAAAATGCAACGGCAATGTTATCAGCTTTCAGGATAAGCAGCCAATCAAATAGAAGTATTCTCACAGACAGAAAACATTAGAAGTACCTGATTTTTCATTTTCATTTAAATTTTTAAATCATGAGAAAAATTAATCTAGCTGAATTTACATACAAGCTAAACTCTGCAGAGGAGCAAACTTAGCTAATTGAATGTTGTTAATTTTATTCATAACTTGACAATTATAAAGTATAAAATGAACTTTGCTGGGCCAATAAGTTTATTTTATAGTTGTTATGAAGTTTATACATAATTAAAAATAACACAGAATTACAACTTATTTAAGATTTTAACTTTTTCAGTGTTTTATTAAAGTAAATCTAACAGCCTAAAAGTTTCTCATCAATTCATTTCTAATGATTTCAGTATAGTTTGCCTTGACTTTGCACCCTTTGGAGATGCACACAATCAGAGAGCAACTTCTGTGTATTTCTGCATTATTTTGTACATGTGGGGGCTTCTTAAGTTGCTGTCAGTTTCAACGGAGTAATGGGAATGATAACTGTCATTTTCATCTCATTACCATTGCTAAATCCAAACCATCAATATTTTCTGTCAATAACACAGTTCTGCTAAGTAACCTAAGTAGTACTGATTATGCATTGTAATTTAATACTGCCTTAGACCATTTTGGATCAATTATTTGATTGAGACGACTGGTGTCCTGAACTCATTATTGCTGCTCAATTTTTTACATGCAAAAACTCATTGTTAAAAAAGAATCAATGTCACATTTGGACAGATTTTCAGAAATTATTAAATGTCTGAGCAATAAAGTAAGGCTTTTGATATAAAGAAGAAAATCAAGCAAGTAAGTTGATTTGGATAAAATTGTGCAATTTCTCAAAATATGATTTAAACCAAAGGTGTACCTTCTTAAAAAAGTTCATATACTTTAAAGCATTTTATTAGGTTTTAAGTGAGTGCGACTGAAATAATAAAAAGTTAAAACAATCCTGGTTTTTGAAATATTTTCTTATTAACCTGAACAAAATGTGTTATACACACCTCTGAAACAGGTGGAGTTGATCCTTGGCTTCCTGGTTTCGAGGTAGGGACCTTACCATGGCACCACAAGAGCCCTCTGATCCCAATTACTAAGTACAAGTGTTAATTTGTGCACTGACCACACTCATTCACATTAGGAAAGGCAAGATGTATTTTTTCTTTTTCCACCTCATTTGACTAATAGAAACATTGGGTCTTTCTGTGCATCTCCCACAATTCTCTTTGGCCATCCAGCTTGCCTGCAGCCTCTGCACACCACAGGTAACATTGATTATCAACTTGCAGTAAAGATAGACAAGATAACAAAGTGTGAAGCTGGATGAACACAGCAGGCCAAGCAGCATCTCAGGAGCACAAAAGCTGACGTTTCGGGCTGAGACCCAGATAGACAGCTGTTTTAAAGGAACCTTGAGTGTGGCTTCCTCTACATTGGGGAAACCAAGCGGAGGCTTGGGGATGACTTTGCAGAACACCTCTGCTCGGTTCGCAGTAAACAACTGCACCTCCCAGTCGCGAACCATTTCAACTCCCCCTCCCATTCCTCAGATGACATGTCCATCATGGGCCTCCTGCAGTGCCACAATGATGCCACCTGAAGGTTGCAGGAACAGCAACTCATATTCCGCTTGGGAACCCTGCAGCCCAATGGTATCAATGTGGACTTCACAAGCTTCAAAATCTCCCCTTCCCCCATTGCATCCCAAAACCAGCCCAGTTCTTCCCCTCCCTCCACTGCATTACAAAACCAGCCCAGCTCGTCCCCTCCCTGCACTGCATCCCAAAACCAGCCCAGCCTGTCCCTGCTTCCCTAACTTGTTCTTCCTCTCACCCATCCCTTCCTCCCACCTCAAGCCGCACCTCCATTTCCTACCTACCACCTCATCCCACCTCCTTGACTTGTCCATCTTCCCTGGACTGACCTATGCCCTCCCTACCTACTCACCTATACTCTCCTCTCTCCCTATCTTGTTTTCTCTCCATCTTCGGTCCGCCTGCCCCTCTCTCCCCATTTATTCCAGTTCTCTCTCCCCATCCCCCTCTTTGATGAAGGGCCTGGGCCCGAAACGTCAGCTTTTGTGCTCCTGTGATGCTGCTTGGCCTGCTGAGTTCATCCAGCTCCACACTTTGTTATCTTAGTATAAAGAAATGCCTAGATTTGATCTTATGTCAGACCAGCTCATACGCTGGCACTGTAAGCACCTTGGAGGCCAGTATAGAGTTGGAATTGGCACATGGTCAATTACATAGGCATAAGTGGAATGCATCCAGGCTGGGCATTGAGATTAAAACAGGAAGTGCTAGAAAAAATATGATAAGTCTGGCAGTATCCATGAAGACAGAAACAGATTTGATGTTTTGAGACCAAGTGGTTTTTTTTGCCCATTAACCAGAGAGCAAGGTGGTAGATCAATGGTGTGCCAGAGAACTCAAGAGGATATCGATAGGGTACAATTTATGAGACTGCTGAATGGCCTTGCACATCAACAAGCTAGTTGCTTTGGTGGAACTTCTAGAAATCAGTTTATCACTATCATGAGGTAAGGATAAATCAGCTGCAAACATGTCAATGCACCACAGATCTTTCACTCTCCACTATCCTGGCACTGCAAATCTGACATACCAAAACAGCTGCTGTAAACCTATCACTGTCTGCATGTGAACAGGTCACCAACTCTGCTGATCAAAAACACCCACCCCTATCTACACGCCCTTCCCAACACTTAACCCCCACCGACTCTAAACAATGCATTGCAAACTCATAGGATCTAGGCTCATCACACAGATAATAAAATGTGAGGCTGGATGAACACAGCAGGCCAAGCAGCATCTCAGGAGCACAAAAGCTGACGTTTCGGGCCTAGACCCTTCATCAGAGCTCTGATGAAGGGTCTAGGCCCGAAACGTCAGCTTTTGTGCTCCTGAGATGCTGCTTGGCCTGCTGTGTTCATCCAGCCTCACATTTTATTATCTTGGAATCTCCAGCATCTGCAGTTCCCATTATCTCATCACACAGATAGGTATTTTTGTGATTGCCAGGTTCTCTGGAGAGAATGTATTACCTGAGTGTTTTATTTTCCTATGGCCAAACTAGAAAGTTCCACATCTGTGTGGTAATCATATGCTGTCTTCATTCATATTCTTTTCCTCAATGTTTAATGCTGTATTTCAAGTGTTTGGATCGATGATGGTTTGACAGGATTGTCCTAATCTGCCTTCAAAACACAATTTCCTCTGGCAATGTTAAGCCCACACCTAAAGTTATTGTTGTCAAGTATTACATAGGAATACAAAGATTTGTTTCCTTCTGAAATTGCAAAGAACACCTTAAAGCTGCCAATCATTTTCTTGACGAGAATGCCAGATCTGGAATAAGGTGGCAAGGCTGTCATTTGGTTTAATCCCGTAAACTGTCAGCAAGTATATTGTGGCCCATTGCTAATGTTATCTTTTCAGGTTTCTGGAATAAACTCAATATTGTGCTCATTGTATCTGTCAAAAATGTTCTCAAGATATTGATCAATTGTCTGATATTTGAAGACTTGAAAAAGTAACCAGTAACTAAATGTGAAAAATGAAAGTGAATAAATCTGGTGCTATTTTGAACAGAAGTGTGATGGATTTCATGAGGGTGCCATGGGCAGTACGGTGGCTCAGTGGTTAGCACTGTTGCCTCACAGCCCCAGGGCCCCTGGGTTTGATTCGATCCTCAACTGACTGTCTGTGTAGAATTTGTGCACTCTGCCTGCCTCTGTATGGGTTTTCTCAAGGTGCTCCAGTTTCCTCCCACAGTCATAACGATGTTCAGGATAGGTCCATTGGCCATACTAAATTGTTCATAACGTACAGAGATGTTTAGATAGAGCGGATTAGCCATGGGAGAGGTCATCTTTCAGGGATAGGGTAGGGGGATGTGTCTGGGTGGGATGCTGTTTGGTGGGTTGGGGTGCAGACTCAATGGGCTGAATGACCTGCTTCCACCCTGTAGGGATTCTATTCCATGGGTCTTTCTGTTGATGTTGTTAGTGACCCTAACATGTTTTACACATCCTCATTACCTTCTCAATCACTGATCCAAGACCAGTGCAATTTCCTTTGCATGGCATCTCTTTTGCTCGATACCTTTTTGCTCCTAATGTAATTAAGATAATAAGTTTTGGTGAGGAATTCCATGTAATCACAACGTTTGAAAAGCTAGTTCATGTCTGGGTGGCCATTGCACCATTTGTATTGTGTCAGGCCAACTGGAAAACAATTTTCTATTGCTCTCACTCGTGGATCATTTTCTATTTCCTCTTGAGATAATGGGAACTGCAGATGCTGGAGAATCCAAAGTAACAAAGTGTAAAGCTGCATTGGGCTGAAGGGTTCCCAAGCGGAATATGAGTTGCTGTTCCTGCAACCTATGGGTGGCATCATTGTGGCACTGCAGGAGGGCCAGGATGGACATGTCATCTAAAGAATGGGAGGGGGAGTTGAAATGGTTCGCGACTGAGAGGTATAGTTGTTTACTGCGAACCGAGCAGAGGTGTTCTGCAAAGCGGTTCCCAAGCCTCCGCTTGGTTTCCCCAATGTAGAGGAAGCCACACCGTGTACAACAGATGCAGTATACCACATTGGCGGATGCAGTCCAATGGTATCAATGTGGATTTCACCAGCTTGAAAATCTCCCCTCCCCCCACTGCATCCCAAAGCCAGCCCAGCTCGTCCCCGGCTGCCTAACCTGTTCTTCCTCTCACCCATCCCCTCCTCCCACCTCAAACCACACCTCTATTTCCTACCTACGAACCTCATCCTGCCCCCTTGACCTGTCCATCCTCCCTGGACTGACCTATCCCCTCCCTACCTCCCCACCCATACTCTCCTTTCCACCTATCTTCTCCTCTATCCATCTTCAGTCCAGCCCTCCTCCGTATTTTTTTCAGAATTCTCTCCCCATCCCCCTTTTCTGACGAAGAGTCTAGGCCCGAAATGTCAGCTTTTGTGCTCCTGAGATGCTGCTTGGCCTGCTGTGTTCATCCAGCTCCACATTTCGTTACCTCCTACTTCCTCTTGAGTTGTTTGCACTTGTTCGGACCAATATTCATCAAACCAACATTGAACTCATCTTCTAATGTCTTTTCTGTCTACATGTAGGCCTGGCAAAATATCTGCTGTATTTTTCTGATTTCATCACCTGCTCAATGTGCCTGAAGTAACCATTTTGTCACCTGGTTTATAACAGACCTCAAATGGTCTCGCTGGATCCGAAACATAAACTCTGGTTTCTCTCCCTCGATGCTGTCACACCTGCTGAGCTTTTCTAGCAACTTCTGTTTTTATTTCTGGTTTACACCATTTGTAGTTCGTTCAGTTTTTATACCTGTTGTGGGTTGTGTACTGACTCAAAATGATTTTTTTGACCTTTTCTGTCATGATTGATGTGTTGCAACCATAAATTAGATCAATTTTGTTGAGTTCTCTATACATTAGCAATACTGTTATTGTCATCCATGGATGTCAATATGTAAAATGCCTAGACTTTTCATACAGACTTGCCGTAGTTATATTTTAATGTCAATGTATCAATGCAAGGGGAAAAAAAATCCCATTTTACACTATTAGATTGGTTGTTGTAGGCTGCATTATTGATTCCCAGTGATTCTGATAGATATCCTTCTGGGTTCTAACTGGTAAAATGTTTATGCTCACTCTTATGTTGACAGTTTGATTGTGAACATTTGTTTGCCAGCTTTCTTTAGGCTTACGGTGCTGATAATAGCAAAACTGTTTAACTTCATCAATGGATCTTGGCAGATTCATTATGTAGAAAATCTGTTCATTTTCCAATTGAAGGTTTTTGCACTCTGAATATTCATTCTGGCCGATCATTTGCTTGCATTTATGTGTGTCTCTGGTATATTTCTTGTTTCTGCTGCTTGTATGTTGCAAGTATAGTTTATTTCAATTATTTCTTTTGTAACTTCTGATCACTGCCTGGAACAAAGGTATCGGCAAGCCGTGCGCTTACGCAGCATACTTTGCAAAGATCTTGGAGTGAATGACAACTGCATGGTGGGCACAGGACACCCCACTAGCTTTGAATATCTAGCTACTGTGTGAATATAGGTTGCTGTACTCAATGCTTGAAAATGCTGTTGCCCAACCACATCAATTTCATTTTCTCTGCCATCCAATAACTGTGTGTCAAAATTGCAACCTTTCTTTTATATGTTTGAAAGGTCTTTGATCAGCATGGCATCTATTACTGCCAGCCCATCTCAAACCTCTCAATAAATTTTTTTGCCAGCTCTCTAAATGATGCTACCTCCCCAGACAAAGACAGAAGTCTTGAATATAAATACTTACTGCTCCTTTTAGCGTTAAGAGTGAGTGTGGAGAAGGAAACACAATGTCCCAAAAAACTCCAACCCATAGATTCCATTAATTTCCTTCAAAACCCTGTCAGCTGATACATTTGTATGGTGGGCTTCAGTGGGCAAAATAGATAATAATCAAAATGCTGCAATGAATACCATGCTCACTCCCAAACAACTACTCGCTGTTGGGATAGTGTCTTAATTGCTGCATAACCACAAAAAGGCCATACAGGTTCTTTAATAAATGCTGGCATTCATTTTAAGTGAACATCAACTGTTTAACTATACTTGAAATGTTAACTTTTTACTCTACAGATGCTGTCTCACCTGCTGAATGCTTCTCGCATTTTGTGTTTTCATTTTGAATTCCCATCAACCACAGTATTTTTATTTGTATTATTAGCATACCTCTTTAAAAACTAACTACTGCAGTTCAACTTTAGCAAAAGAAAATTATCTTTGTAAAGGCTTTAACCTCATCAAAATTTTCCATAGCTTTTAGCCTTCAGGCAGAACATATATAACTTTAAATTAGTGAGAAAAAAACATGAATATCTTTTACATGTTTACAATATAATAAAGAGTAAAATGGGCTCAAATCAATGCAGCTAAAGCATTCAATCATGACATTCATTAACATTCCAAATAGTAACAAAGTGAATTATTGAAAAAAAATCAGTCATCCTGAGAGAAACTCATAATGCATTATCAATATCATCTCATTTTTATGAAGGGAAAGTAAAACAACTAATCATCACTACCCTCTAAGAAGAATTATGAAATCATGACGAATTTGCCATGGCGTCATACAACTTCTTCTTTCTTCATAACATTCATGGGAGTTTGGTGTCAGATAACAAATAGTCTAATTATCACAGTTGTGGTAAGAAATGGACTCAGAGGCACACGTTTGCTAACGCACTCACCACATATTTCCTTAATACCATGAATAGCCATTTACATCTATATAATATTCTTCAAATGTTAAACAATTCAAGTAATGAATTATTGTCTAATATCACCTCATACTGGATAAAACCCTGGAGTTAAGAACTCACATTTTACTTAATCCCTGAGCAAAAGAGCAATTCCAAAAATTATCTTCTTTCTTCCAAAGCTACCTCCCAGGATATCTGCCTGAATCTGGGGTAGCTAATAGTTATCAATGGACACTTGGTGGAATACCCACCTGATTGTTTGATTTTACTGTAATTTATACTTTACATTTGACAAAATCTTGTGCAAGCAATCTCTCCCCGAAGTATCAAAGGTACTTCTCTTCTAACTTCAGCATTTCATAGAGATGTTTATTTCAATTTATAATACTTTACATACTGCCACAAACAAAGTAAGAACTCTTATCTTCTACAGTCTCTATCATTAGCTATTTACAAAATAGACACAATAATGTTTTGCTGCAAGTTAACTCTACATTGTTTTATCAAATAAATCTTATTCTTTTGTACCTATTGAAACAGCTTCTTAAGTTTTGAACATTCTCCCTTGGCCCAGATTTTTTTCTGTCATTATAACAGAGAATCCAACAGGCATGTGTATTATTTTTGCACAAATAGTACAATAGTTTCAGCCAAGGTGCAGTACACAGTTTAATCCAAAAATACAAAACAAAACTTTTCTGTTTCTATCTTTGGCTTTGCTGAAAGCACAGGAGCAGTAGGAAAATGAAAACTCTTTTTTTAAAATTTGAGATGATGTCGGAGAAAACATTATAATTTCTTTATTCTTTAATTCAATGAAATACTTTTATGACAGTATTCAATTTTGCTCATTTTGGTTTGCTGAGTGTTTAATGGATTTGATAATGAATGAAAAAATATGAATGAACAGACGCGATAGGCAGATGTGTAAGGGATGGTTCGTTATATAGTCCAGTGGCACTGATTGGACAGGGTGTTTGCCATTTCATGCACTTGTGACATTAACCATAATGTCATTCTGAGTAAACTTTGCATTAATAAATGTATCCATGTTATCCCTAGCATTAATGGGAGAAGTTAGTGGTGTATTGCTCTTATCCCATTCTCCTGCTTGTCTTCTTTGTGTTCTTCCTCCTTTATATTTATCCAAAGAGGATCTGAGATCTACATTATCATGTTCCTGCAGGTCCAAATCTCACCAACGTTATACTGATGGCCTCCTCTCCAGCACTGTGTCAAGAATACAAGTTGGTCAATTTTATCCTCAAGTTTTCCTAATACCTTAAGCACACAGTGAATGTAATTTCCTGATTAAAATTTATGATAAATAATTCCACGAATCAGCCCAAATTGGTTTCGTGATTTAATGGAAGTGAATTCTTCCAGTGCCCAGGAGTGCCTTGATACTGACATATATAACTTGGCCTATAGCTGGCTGGAAGTGGAGAGAAAAAAGAAACCTCTGCATGAATTTTTATTACCTATATGTACCAGCACAATAGATTTCTGATAATTGAAGTTTGCTTTTTCTCATTGAAGTTTAATGTTGTCGCTTGTCTCAAAGGAGGGTGACATTTCAACTTGAACAGAGGATGCTTAATAAAATCCAAGCAATCTTTTTATAAAATGCCCCAATATGTTGAAAAAAATTAATAGATTATTTAGCTGCTCTGGAGCCAACCGCTTCTTAAAAATGATTTCTGCTTTCTCACTTTGAAGGAGGATTCAGACCAAATCATTCTGGTCCTTAATTTCTTTAAAATAAAATTTTGAAAGGTTTTGACAAGATGTCATTAATATATTACTATTTTTTCAAGATGTATTGTTATGTTAGGACAGTGCTCTACTACACTTCCTAGAGATTTTGAATCTGAAGTTGTTAAATTGTTATCTTCTACTCATACTTCAAACATCCTCCCTCATGCTAACCTAATTTTCACACTACCGCTAGCCATAAACAAAGTTCTCAAGCAACATTCTATTGATTGTAAAATATCGGACATTGTTGTAGGACTGGTACTTAGTCATTGACCAAGTGAAAGGCAAATACATTAAGTAAGTGCAAACATATATCCTCATTAAAAACTATGAGGCCATAACCCAATGCCTTTTCTAAAAAGTAACAATTGTTACTGTATCAGAAAAAAATTGAACGATACCGAGGCATTTTGGATTGCTTCAGAGTCAGACATGAGATTTGAGCACACAAAAGGCCCTAAGAATCATAAAGCTGTGATTCTTTATTCCACTGGCATCAGGTCATTTACAAACAAGAGGGTAAATTAAGGATAAACAAGGAACTTTTATAGTATGTACATGGAACAAAACCTATAGGTTATATTGGGCTGTCTCTCTGCTTCTCCCTTCCCATCAACTTCTTTCATTCAAAGTCACCTATTTTTCCAAGTGAGAATTGGTTTGAATGCTCCAGCTGCCCCTCTATTACCACTGTCACTAAAATAACTCCACAGAGGCAGGTATCCTGTCAGTAATTTTCCCTTTATTTAAATGTGGAGAGTTCTTGATACTGATCTAGGTCCCTCAGAGCTTGACTGTTTGGCCAAGGCTTGGCTTTATTTTGGGGTTTTATTGTGGGCTGACCCTGAATCCATCTGTTCAGGATGTGCCCTGTTTCCTTCACTCAAGTGGTGTTCCCCAAACTCAGTTGGCCTGGTGATGGTGTCTACTTCGATCAACATACCCTATAAATCATATGCTCCACTCGCCACATTTTCTAATGAAAAGTACAATTGTGGTGCCTGCTTGAAGTGCAGTTGGGCTATTAGGTGCTTTTACATAGTTATTCCCACATGCGAAATACGTCTCTCGGTATCTCATTAAGGGTTGAACCAAAGTCACATGCCTCAACCAGTCATTTTAACCTTGTCAAAAATCCCGACGCAGATTTTTTCTCATTCTCAAATTGCCAAGTAAAACCGATAG
Source organism: Stegostoma tigrinum (assembly GCF_030684315.1). NCBI lineage: Eukaryota > Metazoa > Chordata > Chondrichthyes > Orectolobiformes > Stegostomatidae > Stegostoma > Stegostoma tigrinum. The sequence goes on along the minus strand of NC_081372.1, from coordinate 37,696,884 downwards.
CATCTCAAAATTTGGGGAGGTTTGAGAGTGGTAATATTCCTTAACTAAATCTGTCAACTCTTGAAAGATTTTGGAATGTGATGCCTCAGGAAACGTTAGGCTCCTAATAACCAAAAAAGCTGTGTGCCCATAAGCTGTCAGGAGAATTACTTGTTGCTTTTCATTTGCACCACTGTCATTTTCCTGGAAAAAGTAATGTATTCTTTCCACATACAGGGCCCAGTTTTTGGCAGGATTGAATGAGTCAAGCTTCCCAAATAACAACATGATGCCAAAAATGTTTACCCCAACTAAAAGATGATTATTGCGAGCCAATTTCTTTAGGAACATACTCTTTTCCTCTCATCACCACTGAAATAACTCCACAGAGGCTGGTATCCTGTCACCAAGACACCCGTTATTTACATGTGCATAGTACTTGATACTCAAAGCCAGATCTTGGGGTGAACACAACCTTTGACACTCCCGTTTATGTTGGTCAGTCAGAGCTCCACGATTAGACCAGATTAACAGCCCCCATCAGGCAACTCATACTCTATGAAGTCCACCTGGCTGACCCTTTTACAATCACTACCATTATTCACGGAAAAAATGAATTAAAAGATAGATTGAAAAATAAAACTAATTTTGAAGACAACAGGAACTTATAGTGAAACCCCAAGTAGACAGTCTGCAAAGAAATATACAAGCCAAATATTCATAGTATTGTCACTTACCTTGACACTTGAATGAATTCATCAGTCTGTACAAAATAAAACTAAAATTGGATTTCAAATGTAGTCTCCCTCACTTAAACCACCAGGCTGTCCGCTCAATGTTGTAAATCCAGCAACTACTTTGACTCGTCTCTTTACTTAGGCCAATATATTATCTTGGAAATACTTGAGTCATTGAAAAATGAATCAAAAGTCACTCTGGCCTAATGTGCCTGAATTACCTCCTGTTTTGACATAAAAAGCCTGAGCCACCAGTTTTCAATGAATTTGTATCAGATTTTTAATGTATGCTCAATTGAGAAAAGAACAATCACGACAGGAACTAAGTACATCGGTGAAAACAAAAAGGTAGGCTAAAAAATAAGTGTGTAGACTCAATAAATCAGCATGTGGAACAAGTTAAAAATGGAAATCAAGTTCAGGCAGTTGAAGTAATCATTTTATACATTAATTCGTTTAATAGCAATTCATTGCGTGGAACTCTTTATCGTAACCATAATAAAATAAGCTATAAAATAAATGTTTTATATTTGCTTTAGCATATATTTGCAAGATATATTTTATGAATTATCCCAATAATAAAACTAGTCTTGGAATCTCAGAATCATTATTATAACAATGCACATATTATAAAATACACAATAGCCAGCCCAGGACTGCACAGTTCCTCAGAGATACTACTGCTGTGAGGGATAAATTTACCTGCCAGACAGTATGACCTCCAAGAATGCATTTACATTAACACATTAACAATGGTGCATTGCAGTTTTCTTTAGATTCAGGATTCCAGAGGGGGCTGGCTTATAGCTCCTGTGACATCTTCAGCCTGCATTAAAAACATTTTTTTTGTTATTAAGTTCAGTGGCCACAGAATAAGGAGCTGCACTAAATAATTAAAGTGAAACAGCTGAATGACAAATGTGTGTCTTAGGTAGGCAATGTAAATCTGCTATTGTTTGACTAGAACCAATACTGCAGTAAATTAATAATGTTGTATCTAGTTGATTTTAATTTTAGATTCCGTATAATTTTGATGGAAGATACAAATTTCCTCTCGAAAGATGAATTTGGCACCAGATTTTCCAATTATTTCATTAGAAGTATCCACTATGTAAAACTATTCCTCAAGCATGGAATTCACAAAGCATCCAACAATGAGTGAAAGTAGGCGTGGCAGAAAAGGAGTTTGGAGGATGGGGCAGTCCAAGATAAATTGTGAAATGTTCCATTTCACTTAATTTTTGGTTAATTTGCAAGCAATTTTATGAATAGGTTACAGGGATACGTTCATATACTTCTAATCAAACAGACATGGTGTTGTGTCATCAGTTTGGAAGTGTACAATTAAAGCAAAATTTTCTAGCCATGTATCCAGTGAGCATTCAAGATTTCATCTGTTAATACCTATACTTTTCAGCCAAATTGGACTTTTTTCATTTATCCCTTAATTTGCTGCATTGTTTTTTTCGGATTTGCTGGAATATTCTCGTTTTTAATTTTTTCACAGATTGCAAAGTATCACCTCAAATATAACTGGTTATTTCCTTTAAAATTGTTCAGGGGAATATTTAACTGCGCATTTTAGAAATGCTCTCATCAACCTGTTCAAAGGTGTTTTTACACACCTCAGGAATAGGTGAGATATGAACCCAAACCTCCTGACCCAGATGTATGGACACATCCACAGAACTACAAGAGCTCTCTCACACTGCTTTAAAATAGGTGATTTAATACCGTATTGATTTGCATCAATTTACTTCATTGTCTGAAGTTGTGGGAAGTATAAAATATGGGAAGTCTCCAACTGGCTGCATTTGGCTACAATTTCCCCCTCTTAGTGTAAATGAGATCCATTGTCAAGGCATATGTGATACTATTTGCAAATAATAGGTATGGGGTATTAGAATTAGTTGTTCTCACCCATAAATCTGTATTTCCCAAATAAATTGTGGTAACTGAGATTACTTTGAGATTGCAATTGTTTTAGAAAGGACCTGTTCATGTTTTGCCATGTTAAGCAGAAATTATTTTTTTTACATCCTTATGAAGAGGCGAATGATACACACCATTTGGATTCTTGTGGCGTCCCTTACTCTAGCAGTAATCTTCTGCAGTTCATGCAATAATTAGAAGCCTAATGAAAGATCATAAGAACAAAAAAGGGTGGTTTTCAAACTGTCTTCATGAAATATTTTGTTAATTCTAATTGTTTCAGGGTTTGTGCTAGTCCAGGGATCAAAGTATTTCATTCAGTGAGGATTGTGCATTAAAAGGGAGTACCATAATAGTAACATGACAAGTGATCTTCTTCTACGAGTAGTGAAAATATCCTGCTGTAAATCTTTCATTGTTCACTTGCTTCAAATACATGTGACAAGTTGCTTTTTAGTAAATAGAACAGTGTGGCATAAGTCTTGAGACTGTAGATGAGACAATAGTTTTTTTTCAGTAGATAGTAAAATTAATAATCCACTAAATTTCACAACTCATTAAATGATTTTCCAACACTAACAGGAAAATATGGGCACTAAGTTTGTGCTTTTCTCTCCCTCATTATTGCATAGTAATAGTTCTGAACCATTTACACCAATGCAAAAGTGACAGTTTAATCCCAAAACTGGGTTCCAATCTGAATCCAAAACACAGCAAGGATGTCTCACACAATTTAGATGTGTTATCCTGTATAGTGGAACTTCTCTGTCACACCAGACTGAGTTTAATAATGCTAAGTTGTGTTTGAAGACCTTCTAAATCTCAGTGGAGTGTCTTTGCAAAGTTTTAAAAGGAGCAGACACTCCGAGCCGCACATTCAAGGGTTTAGGGTTTACCATCTGAGAGCAGAGATCTGCACAATCATCAAAGCAAAACTTAATCCAGGCAATAGGTGTGTAGTTTGCAGCCAGGGAACACAACAGTAGCTTTGCCATATACAAATTACATGCTGCACCTCCCTATCTCAACATTGTAGTGCAAAATAATCACAGCCTAAAGCAATGCATTTTTTTCAACACATTTTTAACACGTGGGTACAAGAATGAACATTCAGTATGTCAATAGCACCCAAGGCAGCACCCAACCAGCTGAAAGATATCAATTTGTAGAAACTAATACCTCGGTTGCGAGAGGCTATTCCACAAGCATGAAATGTTATGTTAATCTACAGACAGTTTTGATGCAAAGCGGCCAGGATTGAAACCATTTCTAAGTGTATAAAATCCTGATTTTTGGAAGTTCTGTTTTCCACAGATGTTGAAAAATAGTGAGAAGGAGCGACCCTCACACCGCGCCCCCGCCTCAACCACCCAAAGAGGATCCCCCTCATTCTCACACGCCACCCCACCAACCTCCGGATACAACGCATCATCCTCCGACACTTCCGCCATCTACAATCCGACCCCACCACCCAAGACATTTTTCCATCCCCACCTTTGTCTGCTTTCCGGAGAGACCACTCTCTCCGTGACTCCCTTGTTCGCTCCACACTGCCCTCCAACCCCACCACACCCGGCACCTTCCCCTGCAACCGCAGGAAAAGCCGGTGTGGCTTCCTCTACATTGGGGAAACCAAGCGGAGGCTTGGAAACCGCTTTGCAGAACACCTCCACTAGGTTCACAACCAACAACTGCACCTCCCAGTCGCAAACCATTTCCACTCCCCTTCCCATTCTCTAGATGACATGTCCATCATGGGCCTCCTGCAGTGCCACAATGATGCCACCCGAAGGTTGCAGGAACAGCAACTCATATTCTGCTTGGGAACCCTGCAGCCCAATGGTATCAATGTGGACTTCACCAGTTTCAAAATCTCCCCTTCCCCCACCACATCCCAAAACCAGCCCAGTTCGTCCCCTCCCCCCACTGCATCCCAAAACCAGTCCAACCTGTCTCTGCTTCCCTAACCTTTTCTTCCTCTCACCCATCCCTTCCTCCCACCCTAAGCCACGCCTCCATTTCCTACCTACTAACCTCATCCCCACCTCCTTGACCTGTCCGTCTTCCCTGGACTGACCTATCCCCTCCCTACCTCCCCACCTATACTCTCCTCTCCACCTATCTTCTTTTCTCTCCATCTTCAGTCCGCCTCCCCCTCTCTCCCTATTTATTCCAGAACCCTCACCCCATTCCCCCTCTCTGATGAAGGGTCTAGGCCCGAAACGTCAGCTTTTGTGCTCCTGAGATGCTGCTGGGCCTGCTCTGTTCATCCAGCCTCATATTTTATTGAATTGATTCTACTCTTTTTTTAAAACCCATCTTAGTTGACCACAACAAAGATTTTTAATTCTTTGATGCACACATCTGATTAAAACACATACAAGTCAATTACAAGGTTTTCTTCAGCAAAAAATAAATGAGCCAAGTGGGAAAAATTAAGGAAAATGTTCCATAAAACATGCACTTAAAACCTAGTTGATGTTTTAAAACGAGAAAGAATCTCGTGCAAAAGGGAAGATCAAGAACACGGGCAGAAGTTTCCCAGCCCTGATCAACATAGGTTCTGCAAGAAACCTGGGAGAATCATGTCAGAAGTTCTGACCAGGTTCAAAACCATGACCTCTTTTGAGCATGAGAAGTTTAAATCTTTGTATGTGCAAAGATAAGTATGTAAAGCATGTGTGGGAGAGAATGGGAGGTACGTGGGTGAGGGCACTGGACGTAACAAAGCTATTGGATTTGAACACAGTCAGGGAGATAACTTGCTCATCACTTCTCTTGTCAAGGCTTATAAATTGAAAACACTTTGATGAATCTTAGCACCAGAGTGGAGGATTCTTAGTGGAGAATTTGAAATTTACATCATAGTCTCAAAAAAATGAATACAGCCAGTAGAAACCGATGCAAGAAGACACCTTCACTGTGAACAACTTTTGTGTGAAACAACTTAAGTTACTGTCCAACATTTGGACAATCTATGACTAATTCTTTCACCTGAAATCACCCATCACTTTTAAGATAACACCGCAGAACTTTTAATGTGTGTATTATATTTAAAGAAATGTAGCTTATATACATACTTGCACATATTTATAAACATGAAAGGTCAAACCTTTTATTAGTAATCTTTAAGTTTTTGCTTGAATAAATCGTGTTTACGATGCACTACTCTTTAATTATTGCTTCAGGAGCCTGGATGACTTTATGCAGGTGCTGAGTAATATAGGGTCTGTCATAAATATAATTTCCAGTATTACCTTTCCTTTTGTTTGGAGTGGAATGATACAGTTCATCCCTTTTAACGCAGTTGAAACAATATGTAAATACCACAGTATCTTGTGAAGTGTAGCTGTCTGACTAAGCATGGAAATTTAAAAGTTATGATACACCACCATTTGGTTGTTGGAAATATCATTTTGCTCTCTGTCTCATAATAGATGTTCATTAAGTAGCATGAGATCCCTATACTTGCAGAAGAGATAAATTTATACCACAAGAAGTTGTTAACTCATTTCGGATCCAAACACCTATTATCACCATAAGTTTTAATTCCTGCCAAACAGCCACTCTGCTCAAAACATTAGGTATAACTAGAGTGAAGTTTCACTTCTTTAGGTTACAACTGTTGCTGGAGATTCTCTCTAAAATGTTTTAATGATTACATCTTTTCTTTCCTCCCTGTCTTAATTAATTCTTTCTTTTCCTTGTTTTATCTCTCTTTCTATGATGGATTTGACATTAAATTCATCCATTCTAATTCCTACTTTTTTGTTCAATGTGCTGTTTATTTCATAATTTGATTTATTAAGGAGGACCATCCACTCCCTCTCCTACCTCTAACCCTGCCTTTGTACTTACTGCATTGCCTTAAGAAAGCTTTTCATGTAAGGTATTCAATTGGAACATGAGTAATTTAGTCATAGTTGTTAATCCAAGAGAAATACCACAAGAGTGGCAAGAAGCAGACGGTGATGGTTCAGTGGTGTTCTTCGTACTGGAAGTCTGTACAATGGATCAGACCAAACACATTCAAAATATATTAAGAAGATAGGCTAGACCTTAACATGTCCTGGATGCAATTTGATTGATCAAACCACTATTCTTGAAACAAATCACTCTTTATTCATAAATTACAATTAAAATACAGACAAAATAAAAAGAAAAGAAAAGAATTGGCTTAACTGTAACTCTATTGAAATGCTTAACAAAATGTTTATATATGTTAACTACTACTAAGTAACTATGTAAAATCTCATAAACAAACCCTTAGCAAAGGCAAATTTAGTAAAACAGATTGTTTCACATGTGATTCTCACAGCAGAAAGAACTCTAGCTTTTAGCTGTAGCAGAGAGAGGAATAAGGGTTTCCAGATCCAGCTTCAAGACCCCAGTCACTGCTACTGAAAGCTGAAAAAAAATCCTTGATCTGTGGGATTTTTACTCCACCCATTCAGTCTGCTTCAATTGTTGCAACTTTAAACACAAAACTCAATGCTGTTTACATTACTGACTTTGGAGCAGACTTCTCATTCACCTCTCTCTCAACCTTTCTTCATTTAAAAAAAATGACAAAATACACCTTGTAAAGCTATAGTATTGCCATGTCTCAGCTCTGTTGGGTTCCATAGGCATCAGGGAAGAGACCCTTACTCTTTATGGTGCACATAAACAATGCATACTTGAATGTAGGAGGGTTGATAAGTAAGCTTGCAAATGACACAAAAATTGGTGGTGTGGTAAATATTGAGCAAGTTAGCTTTCGATCATGGGAGGATATAGATGAGTTGGCCAGATGGTCTGATGCAGATTCAATTCCATTTTGGCACTGTTAAGTGTGAGGTGATGCATTTGGGCAGGACAAACAAGGCAAGGGAGTATGATGAATGTGAGGACCCTGAGAAACACTAAGTATCTGAGGGATATTGGTACGCATGTACACCAGACCATTAAGGTAGTGATAAAGCGGTTAAGAATGCACATGGGATATTTGATTTCATTCATCAAGGCATTGATTTTAAAAGTAGTGAGACTATGCTGGAACTACAAAAAAATGTTAGAGTATTGTGTGTGGTTCTAGAATCCACATTATAGGACAGATGTGATTGCAACTGGAGATTTCCCAGAACATTGCCTGTGCAAGAGAGTTTAATTATGAAGAACAATTGGATAGGTTGGCATTGTTTTCCTTGAAGCAGGAGAGACTAAGGGGATCATGGCTGAGATATATGAAATTATGAGGAGAATAAATAGGATAGACCGGAAGGAACGTTTCCACTTAGTGAAGGGATTGATGAATTTGGGAATAGATTGTAGGTGGGGGCAGGAGGTTTACACTGGATGATAGGAATTTTATTTTCACTAAGAGGATGGGAATCTGGAACTCACTACCTGTAAGGGTTGGTAGATGCAGAAATCCTCATAACATTTCAAATGTATTTAGATGTGCACTTGCAATGTCAAGACACACAAGGCTTTGGGCCAAGGGCTGGATAATGGGATTAGGATAGTTAGAAGCTTACTTTTGATCAACATGAACTTGGGCATAAAATATATTCAGAATTAAATAGATTTGAATAACTCTAATAGTGCCATTGTTCACTGTCCTGTTAACCACAAATTCTATGTTGAGTTTCTCTTCCCCACTTTCCAATTCCAATCTATCTCCCTCTGAACTTACTGCACTCTTTGTTCTCAGATCCAACCCTGACTCTGTAACTAAGCCTGCTGAAAAGGGTGGTGCTGTTGTTGTCAGGCTTACTGATCTCTACATTTCCAGAGGCAGAGCGCCAACTCTCAGAAACCTCCATCTATATTCCCTGGACAATGACCCCATCGTTGAATATCAGACCTCTGTGCCCACAATGGTCACTAATCTAATTTCATCTGGTGATTTCATCCCCACTGCCTTATAGCTCATAGTCCCTCAACCTGCAAATGGGAACTATTAGTAGCTGACAATGGGTGGTATTTGGTATGAGTCCATGTGATGACAAGGCATACTGAATGGGGGTTTGTGATAAGGCCCTGCTTCTACCTCCTTCCCAAAATTTACAAACAGAACTGCCTGGGCAGACCCATTGTTCTGCCTGCTCCTGTCTCACAGAACTCATCTCTTTGACTCGATTTTTTTTCTCCCTTTGTCCAGTCCCTTCCCACTTACATCTGCAATTCTTCTCGATTTTTTTTCTCCCTTTGTCCAGTCCCTTCCCATTTACATCTGCAATTCTTCTCACACAGCAGTTTCAAAATTTCTAATTCATGGGCTCCAGCTATGTGTTCTTTACCATGGACATGCAATCCTTTTGTGTATCCAATCCCCATCAGGATTGCCTTAGGGCTCTCCTCTTCTTGGCCTGAATAGTTCACGTCCACCACCAGCCTCTCCATCTGTCTAAGTCATCCCCATGCTAAAAACCTTCTCTTCCAATTCCTCTCACTTCCTTCATGTCAAAGGAGTAGCCATGAATATCCTCATGGACTCCAGTTAGGCCTGTTTCTTTGTGAGGTACATGGATCATTCCTTGTTCCAGCCCTACTCCGGGTCCCACCCACAACTCTTTTTCCAGTATCTCAATGGCATCATCAGTGCTGCTTCCTTCTCTCATCGGGAATTGGAAAAGTTCATCTATTTTGCTTCCAATTTCCACCCTGCTCTCACCTTCACTGGTCAATCTCTGAATCTCTGTTTCCATTTCTGGGGATAGGCTAGCCACCATTATCCATTACAAATTCATCAGCTCCCGTGGTTACCTTGACCATGCAGCCTCTCACCCTACTACCTGGAAAGACTCTACTCCATTCTCCAAGTTTCTCTGTTTCCATTACATCTGTTCTGATGATACCAACTTTGACAGCAGGACCTTCAAGGTACCCACCTTCTTCCTCAACCAAGGATCCCTAGCACCATTGTTCACAGATCCCTGAGTCGGGTTCAACCCACCTCCTACACTGTGGCGCTCACCCACTCCATTTCCTCCCACAACAGCGATACTGTGCCCCAGTTCTCACTTATCATCCCACCAGTATTCACATCCATCTGACCAATTGCTGTCATTTCCACCACCTCCTGTGAGATGCCACTAGCAGACCGATATTCCACCACACCCCCAGCCCAACACCCTGGCAGCCTTCTGTGGGGACCTTTCCCTCCAGGACATCCAATATTGAAGGGACACGGAAATATGGAGATTGGAGAACAAAAACAAATTGTTGAAGGACATGCGTCCTTCACTGCCAACACATCCTTTTACTCCTGTGGCACCTTCCTTTGCAATCACAGGAGGTGTAATATCTGCCTATTTATTTCCCCCTCCTCACTATCCAAAGGCCCAAACAAACCTTGCAGGTGAAGCAACGCTTTACATTCTGTCCACTAAAAAAAGACCCTGAACTTCCAGTTGCCTGCCACTTGAACACACCAACATGCTCCCAAGCCAACATCTTTGCCTCAGGCTTGCTGTAATGCCCGAGCGAAGTGCAGTGCAAGCTAGAAGAAAAGCACCTCATTTTTCACTTGGGAACTCTCTAGCCCTCTGGATTTCATATTGAGTTCAGCAATTTAAGGGCTTGAGCAGTTTCTCCCATGCCCTTATCACAAACCTCACACACTAGGCCTTGTCATCATATGGATTCATCCCAAATACCACCTATTGTAAGCTATTAATAGTTCCCATTTGCAGGTATTCATTCTCCCAGGCTGACATTTACCCACTTCCATACTCACCTTTAAAGGCTCAATCCCCACCCCCTTAACTTGTCTGTCTCCTCTCCACCTATCTTCTCCTCTATCCACCTTCGATCCACCACCCCCCTCTCATTATTTATTTCAGAACCCTCTCCCCATCCCCCTTTTCTGTTGAAGTGTCTAGGCCCGAAATGTCATCTTTTGTGCTCCTAAGATGCTGCTTGGCCTGCTGTGTTCATCCAGCTCCACACTTAGTTATCTCCTTATCCGTCCAACTGTTCTTCTCCCTTTGTACTCCATCTCTATCTGTCATTTACTTTTCATCCCCTCCCCACCCTATTTTCTGCATAAAATGCAATCTTTTCCCAGCTAAGGTCTGTTCTGAAGATGGGTCACTTGACTGAAAACATTAACTCTGATTTCTTTCCACAGATGCTGCCAGGCCTGTTAAGTTTGTCAATTTCACAATTGCTTAATGGTATCACAAGTAGAACTCAGGATTTGAATTTATAAATATTGCCATGACTCACTTGACAAAGTGATACTGGAGCCCTCATTGTTTTTGGTCATTACAAAAAGTAGAAGATTTAATCAAAGTACTCAAAGTCCTCAATTTATCTGTCCAATGGACTTAGTCTAATGGAAAGCACTGACTAGGTTCTGTACTTAGCAAAAAAACTACATTTTTTAACAAATAAGTCAATTCTAACCACGTTATCAATTCTTATCAGCATTACTATACTCATTGAAACTTCAAACCCCTGCTTAAAACCCAACTGATAAATATAGAGAGACACACAGAAACAAACAAACATAAGGATTGCAGGTAGAATGACAATTATTGAGGAAACACAGTGCAGTTGCACAAAGTTCACAGGATTTGATGAAGTTTCTGTCTTTCTTCTGTCTTTGTTCTCCAATCTCCATATTTCCGTGTCCCTTCAATATTTCAGGAAACACGGGATGGTGGGGACACAAATTGTGAAATCTTTCAATCACCAGTAAAGGCAATGGCAGGCAGCAACTGGTGAAAGGCTGTGCCCAATTGTTTTCCAAGCTTTAGTTACATGGAAACATAGAAACAGAGAAAATAAAAGCCAGAAGAACTGCAGATGCTGTAAATTAGAAACAAAACCTGAAATTCCTGGAAAATCTCAGCAGGTCTGGTAGTATCTGTGAAGAGAAATCAGAGTTAACATTTCAAGTCCACTGACCCTTCCTCAGAACTGATGGTAGCTAGGAAAATGGGGGTTTTTATACAGAAGAAAAGTGGGGGAAAGGGGGAAGGAATAAACGATCAGTGGGGATAGAGTCCAAAGAGAAAGGAGAACAGTTGGACTGACAAAGGAGAGGACAACAATTTGTCTAGGAGGTGAATAGCCATTAATGTTAGTGGCTGACAATGGGTTGTGTGTAATAGCAGACTAGGTGACAAGGCCTGGTGTGTGGGTAGGGGCTGGGACATGGCAGAGCTCAAGCCCTAAAGTTGTTGAATCGATACTGAGTCCTGAAGGCTGTAGTGTCCCCAAGCGGAAAATGGGTTACTGTTTTTCAAACTTGCACTGAATTTCGCTGAAGCATAGCAGCAAGCCTAAGACAGAGATATTGACCAGGGAACAAGGTAGTATATTAAAGTGGTAGGTAACTGCCACTCGCAGTAGTATCACTAGGCTATTAATTCAGAGATCCAGATAATTTTTTGGGGACATTGGTTTGAATCCTGCCATGGCAGATGGTGGAATTTGAATTCAGCAAAAATATCTGAAATTAAAAATCTACTTATGACATTAAATCTTTGTCAATTGTCGCAAAAACCCATTTGGTTCACTAATGTCTTTCAGGGAAGAATTTCTACCATCCTGACCCGGTCTGGCCTACATGTGGCTCCAAACTAAAGCAATGTAATTGACTCTCAATTGCCCTCTGAAATGGCCGAGCAAAGCCAGTCAGTTGTACCAATCGCCACCATGACCAAAGGCAACTAGTGACAGATAAATGCTGACCAGCCAGTGACGTCCACATCCCACAAAATGAATAAATAAAAAAAGAAACTGCAAGCTCGGGGTCATTTATTTTTGCTGGTAGAATGTAGGTGTTCTCTGAAGCAGTCACCCAGTCTAAGTTTCATTTCCCCAGTGTAGAGGAGAACACATTGTGAATAGCGAATGCAGTAGACTAGATTGTGGGAAGTGCGGGAACAGTGCTGCTTCACCTGGAATGTATGTTTGGGCCCTTGGAGAATGGGGAGGGAGGAGATAAATGGGCAAGTGTTACACCTTTGGTGATTGCAGAGGGAGGCATTATGGACTGTGGGGGTGGGGATAGTTTTGAGAGTGAAGGAACACTGGACCGCGGTGTCCCAGAGAGAATGGTCCATGTGGAAGACGGACAAGGAAGGCGAGGCGAGGGGAATATGTGTCTGGTGCTGGCATCTTTCTGGAGGTGGCAGAAATGGCTCCTGATGATCTTCTGGATGTGGACGCTGGTGAGATGATAGGTAAGGTCAAAGGGAACTCTATCGCTGTCGAGGGAGGGAAGAGAAGGGATGAGGGCCAAACTGCGGGAGATGGGTCAGACTGGTTAGGGCCCTCTCATGGTGCTGGAAATTCTCGGTTGAGGAAGAAGGTGGACATTTCAGAGGCTCCTTTGTCAAAATTAGCATCAACAGAACATATGGGACAGAGATGGAAGAACTGGGAGAATGGGATGAAGTCTTTACAGGAAGCAGGGTGCGAGTATGAATATCCCAGGTAATTGTGGGAGTCAGTGGGTTTATAGTGGATATTAGTAGTCAGTCTATTCCCAGAAATAGAAACAGAGATGTCAAGGAAGGGTAGAGGGGAGTCAGAGAATGACCAGATGAAAGTGAGGGCAGGGTGCAAATTGGAGGTGAAGTGGATAAACTTTTCTAATTCTGGATGAGAGAGGGAAGCAGGACTGATGACACCATTGATATATGAGAGAAAGAGTTGTGGGTAGGCCCGGACAAGGACTGGAACATGGAATTTTCCATGTATCCCACAAAGACACAGGCATAACTGTGATCCATGTGGGTACCCATGGCCACACCTCTGACTTGAAGAAAATGACAGGAGTTAAAAGAGACATTGTTTACAGTGAGGACAAACTTGACCAGGCAGTAGAGAATGGTGGTAGGTGGGGACAGTTCAGGCCTTTGTTCCAGGATGAAGCAGACACCCCTGAGACTAACTTGCAGGGGGATGGACATGTAGAAGTATTGCACATCCACGGTATAGAGGAGGTGGTTGGAGTCTGCAAAGTGGAAATTCTGAAACTGGTGTTAAGCGCCGGACAATTTGCAAATGTAATTGGGCAGGGACTGGAACAAGTCAAGGTAGGAAGTGAAGGTGGGAGGGGAGCAGGCAGAAACAATAGGTCTGCCTGGGCAGTCCTGATTATGGATTTTTGGAAGGAGACAGAAGTGAGCTATGCGGGGCTGGGGGACTATCAGCTTGGAAGCAGTCGGGGTTGTTGGGGGTGGGGAGGGAATCACCAGATGAAATGAGGTTAGTGACCATAACTGATAAAATGACCTCATATTCCATGGTGGGGTCATGGGCCAGGGGAGATAGGAGGAGGTACCTGAGAGCTGGCACTCAACCTCAGAAACAGCGCCATCCTTATTAGGCTTAATAACAAAGTCAGGGTTGGATCTGAGCACATGGAATGCAGTTAGGTTAGGAAATCAGTTGGAATGGGTGAGGGGGAGGCCAGAGAAGTTGAGGCGATCAATATCACATCGACAGTTCTCAATGAACAGGTCAAGTGCAGGTGGAAGGCCAGAGGGAGGGGTCCAGGTAGAGGGAGGGTGTTGGAGGTGGGCAAATGTGTCTCTGGGATGGGAAGACAACTCTTACCTAAAGAAATGGACACAGGCAAAGACAATGGAAGAAAAGTTTGATGTCATATCGTGCCTAAAATTCATTAAGAGGGGGATATAGAGGAATAAAATAGACTTTTGCTGAGTACAGAACATTCAGCATCAGAGAGCGGAAGGTTAGGAGGGATGCTGAATATGTGACAAGAAGTGAAATTGGGGTAACAGATGAAGTCAGAGGGAAGGGGAGGTGAGGAGAGTTTCAGAGGGCTATGGGTATCTCTGAGTTGTTGCAACTTGTGGGCCTTGGTGCCTGAAAGGAAAAGAAGAAAGTTTCTTGTTAGCACATTGCATAGCCCGGAGGATGAAGTCCAACTGCAGAGTGGTGCAGCCCTGATGTGATGCTGTTTGAGAGAGAGATCAAGAGTGTGCATATGATGACACATCTCACTGAATGTGGATCTCAGGACGCAGCGCGAGCAGGAGCCTGTGGAACATTGAACATCGTGGAGCTACCTCTGATCCTGGGTGGATTTGAAGCGCAAGGATGAAAATGAGTTGGAATCTATATGGGGCAAGTTTGAGTTGAAGGTAGTCACTGAGGAATGTGATATTGCTGTGGAAACGAGTTTTAGCAAACGCCAGGAGCGTGAGTGAAATTAATGTTGATGGACAAGAAGAAAGATTGGAATGGAAATCCTGTCGGATAGAGGAGCAGAACTTCTTCAAAGAGGGTATCCCTGGAAGAGAAGTGTCAGTGAGCTAAATACTAAATAAAAACTGAAAGTATTGACAGAAACATAGAAGATAGGAGTAGGATTAGACCATTTGACGCCTTGAACCTGCTCCGCCATTCAAAATGATCATGGTTGATCATTGAGCTCAATACCCTAATCCTAACTTCTGCGCAAATCTCTTAATCTCTTGAGCAACAAGAGTTATATCTTCCCCTTCTTGAAAACACAGAATATTTTGGCCTCAACCACTTTCTGTTGCAGTCATTCCACAGGCTCACCAGTCTCTGGGTAAAGAAATTTATCCTCATCTCAGTTCTAAAAGGTTTACCCCTTGTCCTTAATCTATGATCCCTGGTTCTGGGCTCCCTCACTGCACAGGTTTCTATGAGATGCCCCCGCTTTGTCTTCTAAACTCCAGAGAATACAGTTCTAACACACTCAACCTCTTCTCATATGTCAGTCCTGCATTTCTGGGAATCAATTTGGTAAATCTTCGCTGTACTTTTTTCACAGCCAAAACATCCTTCCTCAGATAAGGCATCCAAAACTGTATGCAATATTCCAGGTGCGACCTTGCCACTGCATTATGTGTTTATATGCAGCAAGACATCCTTGTTTCTGCACATGAAATGCTCTTACTATGTAGTCCAACACACTGTATGCCTTCTTTACTGCCTGCTGCACCTGTATGCTTACTTCCAGCAACTGATCTATGAGGGCACCCAGATCTCATAGGACATTCTCCTCTCTCACTTTAAAGCCATTTAGATAACAATCTGCCCTCTTATTTTTGGTACCAAAGTGAATAGCCTCACATTTATTCAGATTATACACATTTGCAATGCATTTGCCCACTCAGTCAGCCTTAATCACATTGCATCACCTCTGCCTCCTTGTCAGACCTTAACCTTCGACCCAATTTTGTATCATTTGCAATTTTGATATATTATATTTAGTTTCCACGTGTGAATCGTCAGCAAATATTGAATAGCAGGGGTCCAAGTACCAAATGCTACAGTATCCCACTAGTTACGATCTGAGATTGAGAAAAGGACCCATTCATTCCTATTCCTTGTTTCATGTCTGCTGAACAATTTTCTATCAATATCAGTACACAACTCTCAATCCCACGTGCTTTAATTTTATACATTAATCTCCATCATGGGACTTAGTCAAAAGCCTTCTGAAGATCCAATAAACCATGCCCCATGGCCACCTGATCTCTTCTACTAGTTAAATCCTTGAAGACTTCCAGTAGATTTGTCAAGCATGATTTCCCTGTTGTAAATCCATGTAGACTGTCTGATTCTAACACTGTTTTCTAACTGCCTTACTGTCAAATCCTTGATAATCTTCTCCACCATTGACATCAGACTCACTGGTCTATTAATTTCCTGTTTTTTCTCTACCTCCCTTTCTACTATGGGGTTACCTTAGCTACCTTCCAATCTGTGGGAACGGTTCCAGGGTCTGAAGAATCTTGAAGATGACCACCAATGTGTCCAGTATTTCGAGGACTATTTCCTTAAGTATTCTGGTTGTAGACAATCATGCCCTGGAGCATAGTCAGCCTTCAATCCCATCAATTTCTCCAACACTATTTCTCTACTAATACAGATTTGCTTCAAATCCTCCCTCTTAATGAACCCGGTGTTCCCTATCATTTCTGGTACATCATTTGTATCCATGTTTGTGAAGACAGAAGCAAAGTACAAATTTAGTCAGCCATTTCTTTGTTCCCCAGTTTATGACTGAGGGACCTACATTACTTTTCACCAAACTTTTTTCTCTTTGCATACCACTAGAAATTTTTAGTCAGTTCTTAAGTTCCCTACAAGCTTGACCTCATTCTCTATTTCCTTCTTAATCAATCACTTGATCTTCCTTTTCTGACATTTAAGCTGTTCCCAATCCTCAAGCCCGTTGATTTTTCTTAAAAAATTGCTTACCATTTTTTTGTACCCAATACTGTCTCCAACTTCCCTTGTAGCCATGATCTGATCTCTGTTCTCTTTATACTCTTGAACTATATGGGAATAATCAATTGTTGTGGTTCACTCATTCACTCCTTGAATGTTTGCCATTTCCTGTCCGCTGTTATTCCTTTCAGTAACATTTCCCAATCCATCACATGTCATATCATCAAAATTTCCCTGATTAAGATTCAGGACACTAGTCTCAGAATTCACTACCTTGCTCTCCATTTTGATGAGAATTCTATTGTATTGTGGTCGCTCATTCCTAAACAGTCTCTCTCAACTACATTACCATTTATTCTTTTCTCAATGCATAATGCCCAGTCTAAGTTGGCCTGTTTTCTGGTTGACTCCCGAATGAATTGGTCCAGAAAACCATCCCGTGTACATTAAGCATTCCTCCTCTAAGGAATTGTGACTGATGTGATTCACTCAATCTGTATGCAGATTAAACGTGTTCTTTAGAAGATGCAGATTGAATGTTTAACATTGCTCCAATATCCAAACTATTACTCAGTAATGGGTGGGACTTGGGCATCAGGGCTGATTGGAGAACAGATCATCACACCATCATTGACAATTGCGATGTCAAACACTGGAAATCATCTGAGGAGCATGCAGTGCAAGTTATCGTCAATATTTATCACAAACAGCAGGTCAATTAACATAGAGGGCTATATCCCACCTTCCCCACACAACAACATTCAAGTTTTATGTGCAAACAAATAAATCACTTTAATCTTTGGACCTCCTAGCACCAGTAAAGCCATGCTAAGGAATGCTTTAATTTGACAAAGCACTACTCTCAGAATTTGATCAAATCAAGATTACATCATTAAAAGATGGGAATGAAAAAGACTTTATAAAAATGTAACTCAAAATCATCTATCTATTGAATAAATAGGAATTATGCTCATAGAAACCTACTCTAATGCATCAGAACTCCATGAATTGACATGTTACTCTCTTGTGACAGTTCAGGAATTGGATCAACTGCACACCCAACAAACATTTAAAGCTTATTAGTGTTGAATGATACAGTTAAAAGCCTTGATGTATTAGTAACCAAGGAAATGCCTGTGCTGCATCAATGATTAATCTTGGTATATTAATAATCTTCAACGGTTACAGCAGCAGCTTTAATCAGTTCACATGTCATTGCATAGATTGTGTCACATTACACCACTTTCTCAAGTTTGCAGGGCAGAAAGGATTACCTTTCTTAAACCTTGATCTAAGTAAAAGCATACATATAATTAATTTATGATTAATCACGATTTTAGGTCAATTTTATCATAATGAAGGAGTAGGTGTAATACCATGTTGACGTCATCATACTGAAACTGTTCAAGCTGAAAAAGTTCAAACACAATTGCTATTCCCTTTGTTCTTCATGATGATTTCTCATTGGAAGGGGCTAGAATTGTTTTATTCAATAATGAAAGACTGCAGTACAAGAATTCAGTTTGAGATTACTGCACCAGTAGCTATTAATCGATGTACTTAAAAAATGCAGTCCTAGATTCCTAAGTAATAAAACTAAATGTTGAGTGTATAAGTGGAATGTATGGACTTTTAACATCTGAAAATTAACTCTGCATAAGTGGTGAAGTGATACTCATGTATGATCAGGTCAAAACAATATGAGATTAACTATTCAAATAGGCAATCAGATTCAGTGTTTCACACTGGAATAATAAAGGCTGACATTTCTGGCTGCCAAGAAGTTAAAGTGCATCAAAAGAGGGCTCTGACTGCAAAATCTCAGCTTGAGGAATGTTTGCTTCATCTAGATCTCTGCTCTCTTTGTACTCATTGGATTCAAGTAAATGCTGATTTACATCTTAGTGCCTTGGACCTGGAATTGGAAAGAAAAACTTAGTTATGACATGACACCTGAGAAAGGAGTAAAAGTAGGAGCAATAACTGATTGATGAGCAATAATTTCAACTCAAATTCATAAAATATCATCCTGCTGGGACTGATCAATCACCTCAAGGATACTTGTTACCTTTTTTTGATGGTAGAAGGGTTCTGTATGGAATTGAATGTTCATTTCTAAAGGTGCTCTTTAAAGTGGAACAGCAGCAACATACTAAAAGAAAAATGAGGCTGAAGGACCAGGAAAAATCACTTCCAACCTAAGTTACCTTGCTGGTTATGGTTTATGCCAGTTGAGGCATTGGGACAAGTTCTTTCGCAGAAGAGCTGAGGCATCATGAAGAGTCCAAAGGTGAGGTGCAGCAAATCTTTGTATCATTTTGTGTGCCCTGACCCAGGGAGTAATAGTTTATTGGGTACCAAGCCTAAGCACCTCTAACCATCAGGCCTGATTATTCAGGCTCAGGAAAAAGCCTGATTCTGCAAACCTGATACAATAAGTGCCCTGGACTTGGGATTTTCATTCTGAGAGTTGGGGTTTCTGGGAGTTGGGCTGGCAACCATGAAGGCCACCAGATGCAGAAGTGGACTGGACAAAACCCTGATTGTGGCACTGTGTCAACATTTTATTTTCAATACCCTTCAATGTTCGTAACATGCCAGAGCCTTATATACTCCCACTGTCTCCTCCATCCAAACTATGGCAACTTCTGCCTCTCACATTGCCCCATGGTCTCTCAACCCCTCATGACAATTTTTGCCTCTTTACCATGACAGTCTTCACAAAAATTTGTAAAGTTAGAATTTTAAATGTCTTGACAACTTGGCAGTTACTTTTGACACTTTTAATAACTATTTCTGACAGTTCTGTTGTCAATCCTAATGAGCTTTTTATACAGATTCATATTTACTTTTAACAATCCAGAAGGGCACCTTACCTCCCTCAATCATATACCAGGAACATATTCTAAGGAGTATTTTACATCTCTGAGAGAGTATTCCACCTCTCAGTCAGTAGACAAGGTGGTTAAGAAGGCATTTAACATGCTTGTCTTCATTGCTCAGTCCTTTGACTATAGAATTTGAGACACCATGTCGAGATTGTACAAAATGTTAGTAAGGCCTCTTCCCAAGTACTGTGTGCAGTTCTGGTCACCCTGCTATAGGAATGATATTATTAAATTTGAGAGGGTTCTGAAAAGATTTACCAGGATATTGCTAGGAATAGAGAATTTGAATTATAAAAGTTGGCTGGGACATTTTTCACTGAATTGTAGAAGATTGAGGGGTGACATTTATAAAATCATTATGGGCATAGATAAGGTGAATAGCAAGGGTATTTTCCCTCACATGGAGGAATTCAAAACTCTGGAGCATATTTCTAAGGTGAGAAGAGAAAGTTCTAAGAAAGATGTGAGGGGCAATTTTTTTTTTAACATCGCGTGGTTCATATGTAGAATGAACTGCCAGAGAAAGTGATAGCTGCCAGTACTTACAACATTGAAAAGATATTTGGATAAGTACATAAATAGGAAAGTTTTGGAGGGATATGGGCCAGGTGCAGGCAAGTAGGAAAAATTTAGTTTCAGAACATGATCGGTGTGGACTAATTGAACCAAAGGGTCTGTTCCTGTGCTGTATGTCTCTGTGACTTGATAATTTCACAAAGTTTATAGTTGCTCCTGTCAGGTATAATCTGCTCATATTGTGTTTCCGCTCCTGTTGATGAAAATCAGGGCAGCTGTTGTTTTAAATAATAGACAGTTGCCTCACTGAACCAGGGCCGAGCAACTTCAATCTTGGCTCCATTTCCCTGACCCTCCATTGCACAAAAATGTCTCGGGAATGTATTTGAAGTGGAACGTCCAGATTTCAGACTTTGCAAGTGCACAGAAGTAGCAAGATGGCTATGCCTTAAGGGATTTATTTCAAATTTGATACAAATATTTAGAGCTGCTTCAATGGGAGAATGACTTATTACCAATATAACCAAAGTAAAGAGACCAAAGTGACTATCCTAAAAATAAAAGAGGCAGCAGCTTTATGATTAGTATTTCTTCAATGATTTGTGACAAACACATAGCCTTTAACTATTAACTAAATTGGATTTTGAGCAAAATAATCAAATTTGCATTTTTCTGTGCAAAGAGATTTCTTTCAAGAAGACAAAGTGGAGCTCTTAGCTGAACTTGTGAAGGGTAATGAATGGAAATGTATTTGGCTGACATTCCATATCCCTGTGACTTTACCAGATAACAAAATAGTAATTCTATTACTTGTAATTTGATGGATTGTATGCTAATTGTGTTGATTTGTAAAAGACACAAAAGATGTAATTGATTAAGTAATATGTTATGACTATGTATGGAATTAATATCTGCGCTAGTTTAAAGTGGAGATGTCATGGTTGCTCTTGGGTATTAGCCGTACAATGCTTGGAATATATGAAAAAGCTCTGTGATACATCATGCAGTTATATTTGAAAGCTGCATTTTATTGTCCAATGAAAGTAGAAACAAAATATAACTCCACTTGCTAATGTCGAGTTCATATTTAGTTGTCTGTTCAGTCTGCAACCTAAAGGAGTGTGTCTGCTAGATTACTTTTCCTTTTATCACCCAACATGTTCTGAGACTGTCTGATTAATTGTACCTTTATTCTCTTTGCTGACTGATGTATTACCAGTCTTGATCATGGTGAACTATGCATGAGTAATCCTCATTTGGTATAATAATTCTGGAAGGCTGCAGGCCAATGGAATGATCAAATTAGTTTGCAGGATGTCAAGCAGAAAAGAATGAGCATTACAAAGACGAAATTTCTTGGAGATCAAACTTCAGTTTTAAGTTCAGGTACAATTTTTGAATTATTAGGATGATATTTCACATTTACCACAGACGTTAAAATTATACAGGATGTACTTTGTTTGGGACATAAAGTGGATGGAGCGTGTAACAGGTGGGTGTGAGTCACACGTGACAAGAACAAGTGAGGTGTGAATGAGACCTGGCTTGTAGCAGGTTGGATGTGAGTTTGTGGTCACTCTGCTAGTGACCTATTTGGTCTGGTGTGTTCTGGGATTGAATTTCACATTTTTAAGAATTCCTTCGTTGGATTTGGGTCTAACTACAGCACATGGATGTCAGTGATTCAAAAAGGCAACTGACTACCACTTTCTCAAGGGCTAGGAATGGAATTAAATCTTGGTCCAGCTAGCAATGTCCATAAATTAATGAACAACAAAAAAAAGTGCAATTCTATCCTCGTTGGTTATAGCCGCACTTGAGGTACAGTTTGTTTCAAGCAACTCAAGGATGACAGCAGTTTCCAATGGTATTGTCTGGTCACAATATCTTAAAACAGTTACTCAGATTTTTATTAGAGTGAAACTGTCAGCATTTGTCTCAGTATTCCTCTGCAATTGACACTGGAATCCACATATGTACCGCTAAAGAATGTAATCCAAAAGTGATTGAAGTGATTCTGCGCATCCCCATGGCACAACAGGGTGAACATGCCCTCTTCCCCAGCCTGCAGCCAATTAATAAGCACTGGCTCGATGAGAACCTGTACTTATGCACTTTTAAATTTTTGTCTGGCTGTGGAGGTATGTTTCAATTCACAAGAGCCCAAACTTAGCATTGTTTCAGAGGAAATACAATTCCTAATACCTCCACATTCCTAAACCTGTGCCACCTTTTTGTATCTCCTTGCCATAATATCTTGACACACTAACTCAGATTTTGATTATCTTGAAACTGTAAGCATTTGTCTTCATTACTCTTCTGCAATTAACTTCTGGAATGCACACATTTACTGTCAAACATGGAAATCCAAAGTGATTGACAGTGATTCTAACTATCCCCATAGGGCAAGGGGCTGAAATGCCTCCTCGACGAATCTATGTCCATGCCCACTGATACCCTGTTATCAGTATAGGTGGTGGACAAAGCTTATTATTTCCTGCCATCGCCATTTTAATCAGAGCCCCTCCTGTAAGTAAAGCAATTTAATGTGCATTTTCTCTTTCAATTCATGATTAAATTTGTCAGGCTGGAAATATTGGTGAGTAAAGCACAGCAATTCAGCTATGTTTCTCTGCAATATTTAAACTACTATATGCAGCCTGCAAGCAAGTCAAGTGTTTGCCAAGGAGGGATAGTGAAAGGGTGTTCATCTTGAAGCCAAACACAGCACATCATAACATGACAAAGGACGAGCTTGTGCCTTCAAGCTCAATTTCCTGAGTATGAAAAGCAATACTTGTAAAATCAATTAACTTTGCATGCAGCCTCAGCCATTTACAGGATATAAAATTAGAGATGGAGCAGTAGTCTCTTCCTGTTCCTTTAAAAGTAACCCATGCATCATTTATCCTCAAGAATCTTGGCCGGCAGTGTTTAAATACATCCCTATTCGTTTATGACTGTATACTTGGAAATAAATTCAAGTTTCAATTGTAGACCATGGACGGATCTTAGAGGAGCCTGAATGACACAGGATATGGCAAGATTTGTGGCAGAATCACAAACTAATTCAAGCTCTGTCTAACTCAATGTCAGGAGCAAATCTGCATTTCTTTTCAAAGCAGTGAGGTTAGTTTCTTGTGAGATGGTGATGAATTAGCAATTAAGAGGTGTCATTGTTTATCTTATTAATGATACAACTCACCTTATCAATATTCACGAAATGCACCAAATAAGCTAAACATTGAGAATTTTCGACATGGACATTAAAACACACACCTGGCAACTTCAGATCAAAGCTCACTGTAAACAGCTTCCATGTATCTCATAACTTAGCAGCACCTTAGGGCATGATTTATGGGCACTGACTGCACTCACCTCTCATCCATGGACATTGGCATTCAACATTTGCCAAAGTCTATTGACCATCATGGCATCTGTCTGAACTACTTGTAGGATACTATGAAAGTGCAGACCTGCCTGGAAAGGGGCACCAGCCACTAGCACTGAAAGACTGTGGCAAGGACTCTGTGTGTGCAGGAACAGTTACCTAGTTCGCAGACTGGACCAGACTGCATCTCAGTGGAATTCACTTGCTCTCCCTGTAGTCACTCACTTAGTGCCTACCTCTATGCTCACAGCATGTATGCCTTGTCATGCCATGCATGCCTTTTAATGCATTGGCGCTTCAGCCAAAGCCCAAAGGCTATCGGTAAGGCTGCATGGGCATGCTGCTTAGTGGAAACACCCAGTTGGCTGCTTTTCGTAAACAATCTTGCACCTACAGCATATGCTTACACATTTATTCATAGCCTTGTCAGAAAGTGATTGGGCTTGTCTTCCTTCCAGTAAGTGGAGAAGGGTGCATTGTCAGTCAGGGGGTATGAATACAGGCTGCACATCGTGCAGGGGCTCTGACAGTAATTCATTAATTTGAGCCGCACATGGTCAGGGGGTTAGTCTGACTACAATCCAGGCAGTGGGCAACAATCAATCTTGTAGGGCCATAACAGACAGTCAGGGCAATGGTGTATTGTCAGTCAGGGAGCTGCAAAGGCAGTGGTCAGAGTTCTGGTGAATCATGTCCAGGGAATGCTCATCAAAATCAGTTATCGGGCTGGGGGGAATATAGTCCTGGAGGCCCATGTATAGATCTTTGAGGAAAGTGCAAGTAGGGTCAATAAGCGCAGTAGGGGGTCACCACCAAAAGGGTGTGGAGTAAGGCTGCTTGGGAATGGGGAGAAGGTGTAGAGACATTTGGTGAAGTGAAGACACAGACAGTGTTGGGGGAAAATCTAACATTTATGGAGAAACGTGGAATTGGATCAAAGGACATTGTATGCAATGGGATGGGCTTTATTGGGAATAGCTGTCACTGTGGTCTCCACAGGGAAGCATAAAGCAGCTGTGTAGATGCCATTAAAGTGTGAGGAAACAGGGAACACAGCAGAAGACAGAAGATTCAATGCCTTATCATTGGAGTAAGCGGTGCAAATGGTTTGTCAGGGTAGACAAAAGTAAAATGGGGATATGGAGGCTCTGGGAGGATTTACCTGGTGACCAGGTGGAGTTTGATGCCAGAGTCTACCATGAGCTGCATTCCCTGTCATTATTTTCTGTTCTCTAGATACAAAGTGCACTTGTAAGATAGCACATGCAGAGCCAAGAGTGGGTGGACTCTCTGTCATTTTGAAGGGTGAAAGCACAGGATCCATGTTAACTGGACATTATGGCATTGAAGGGGCAAATACAATGAATATGCATTTGTCAACTCCAGCACCACTTTATCTGCAATCTTTTTTCTGCCCATTTATACTGAATATAGAGTGAATGTGCTTAGGCTCCAAATGTTGGTCGAAGGAGAATGTGCCTTGCCGTTGATGTTTACAAAGCTAACATTGCCGTCTTAGTTATGCAGAAAAAAATAGTGAGTTCTGACCAAAAGTGTCCCAACACTTCTGAAACTTTCAAGAGTGCTGTAGGAGAAGGGGATCTTCACTTCATTATACGTCATGCAAATCTGATAATAGAGGTTACTGAATGCAATGAAAATCTGAATGAAGAAGAAAAGGGCCTTGAATCACAGCAGGCACTCCCTTTTCGATGTAATGTGTTTGTCAGTCAGCTGTAAACTCAACAAGCTGGTGTAGATGCTACTCTGTAGTGGGGCAGAGTGTGGAGCTGTAAAAGATGTAGGTCTGTTCCTTTGACCAATCTGGAGAATTCCTCCAGTACAGACTAGACAGAGTATGTTTTGTTATTCTGGCATGCTGTGCTCTGCAGAGTTGGAGCAGCATGAGGCAAAGTGATAATTGCTGACGGGCTGTGCAAGCAGGACCAATCCTCTGATGTAAAGGAGGAAGCTCTCCTTTGGCATGACAGAGCTCAGCTGCTCAGAGCTCAATTCTCCAAGCCAGACAGGACCTGACTGCCACTCTCTTCCAGAGAGTGTAATTTAGTTCCAGTAGACTATCATGAACTGTAACTGCTGGTTATCAAGCCAGCTATTTAACTGGTATTGTGGGGGTGAAATGCAGCCTCTGTTCGCTTGTTTGTGTTCAATTTTGCTGACTGTAAATAACAGCTCATGTTTGACATAATCCAGTGGTTGGCTGTTTGTGATGTTCCTCTAAAGGGTTGTAGGGTTACCCAGTGGTTAACACTGCCGCTTCACAGTGCCAGGGACCTACGTTCAATTCCAGCCTTGAGTGACTGCCTGTGTGGAGTTTGTACATTCTCC
The DNA here is from genome assembly GCF_030684315.1 of Stegostoma tigrinum. NCBI lineage: Eukaryota > Metazoa > Chordata > Chondrichthyes > Orectolobiformes > Stegostomatidae > Stegostoma > Stegostoma tigrinum. Next base: position 37,670,914 of record NC_081372.1, on the reverse strand, counting down.
CTGTATCTGTGTGGGTTTCCTCTGGGTGCTGTGGTTTCCTCCCACAGTCCAAAGATGTGCAGGTCAGGTGGATTGGCCACACTAAATTGTCCATAGTGTCCAGGGATGTGCAGGCTAGATGGATTAGCCATTGGAGATGCAAGATGACAGGGCTATGGTAGGGGGGTTACTCTGAGTGGGATGTACTGAGTAGCCTGCTTCCACATTGCAGGGATTCAATAGGAAAATGACAAGTTGAGAGTCTCCAGTGGACACTGTAGAACAGAGTTGTAGTGACTTAGTCACGGTGCTTAAAAGGGATGTGGCAAAGCAAAGGCATATTATATGGCCTGGGGGGTAAACAGTAACTAGGAAGACAGAATGGGGTTTTATATGTGAGGGTGTCAACAGTGCTGGCTACATGCTGTGAGCAGCATGACCTTGTGGCTGCTGTACCATCATCTTGCTGGTGAGGGGCAATGGTAGATTGCCAATGCCTGCCTCGGTGCACAGCAGCCTTTAAAAATGGCATGGGCTCAATAGATGTCAGTCTTTCAGTGGATATCTGCTAAGTGACACATTTTTGTGGGAATATTGCCTGGTAATTGGGGGAAAGGGCAGGTTGTTAATGAGTCATGTTTAGTAGGATATAATAAGAAATGTCACTTGGCCTTGCAATGCAAATCTCTCCAAGAAGCTGAATGCAACTGGCACTAAGATAAAAATGTAAGATTCAGCATTGTATATCAGATTCTGACCTAGAACCAACTGCTTTTCAATAAATCAAAATAGCCTAGTTAAACAGACAGCTACCTGATGGTAGCAGTTATCTGTCAATCACCTGAAATCCCTTGGTTGAATAGGATGCTGATTAATGTGGCAGTAAATTCAGTTGGAAAGTGACTCGTCACAGCTTCATATAAGAAAGGTATTTTTACACCACTCAGTCAATAAATATATATTGTAGACATCATCTGAGTGAGGCTGACACTGAGTGAGTATATTTGGGGATTTGATTCAAAATGGAAATTTGTTACAGAAGGGGAAAGAGATGCTTTGTAAGATTTACTATAATGTGTAACACACACTGAACGGGGCAGTTTAGTGATGGGTAGGTGTTTTCTTCTCCTTTTCAATCATTTTGTTAGTTAGACCAAATCTGGTACTGAGGACCATAATTAAATTGCTGTAAATTTCAAAAGTTTATTATTCTTAAAGGATAGCTATACCAGAGGAGGTTTACCAGGATGCTGCCTGGACTGGAGGGCTTATCTTATGAAGAGAGGTTGACTGAGCTCGGTCTCTTTTCATTGGAGAAAAGGAGGAGGAGAGGGGACCTAATTGAGGTATACAAGATAATGAGAGGCATAGATAGAGTTGATAGCCAGAGACTATTTCCCAGGGCAGAAATGGCTAGCACGAGGGGTCATAGTTTTAAGCTGGTTGGAGGAAAGTATAGAAGGGATGTCAGAGGCGGGTTCTTTACACAGAGAGTTGTGAGAGCATGGAATGCATTGTCAGCAGCAGTTGTGGAAGCAAGGTCATTGGGGTCATTTAAGAGACTGCTGGACATGCATATGGTCACAGAAATTTGAGGGTGCATACATGAGGATCAATGGTTGGCACAACATTGTGGGCTGAAGGGCCTGTTCTGTGCTGTACTGTTCTATGTTCTATGTTCTGTTTAACTGGGTACAGGAATAAGACAAAGCATGGGCCAATATAATAAAGTAAGACAAGTAATTCAAAGCAGGATGCATCAAATGTGAAGGGAAATAAACACAAGTCAAGGCAGTGGAGTTCAGTCAAGTGGACTGTATGGTCTGTAATATATAGGATGTTACAGACCTGATTGTTGTCCTAGACTACTGTATGTGCAGGCAATGCTGCCAGCTACAGGAGCATGAGCTCTATGCTTCAGAACTTGAGACTCAGTGAGAACCACTGTGACATTTCAGCAAGCCTAGAAGTTAGAAACATAGAATCATAGAATTTTACAATCCAAAAGGAGGCCATTCAATGCATAGTGTCGTCACTGGCTCACAAAAAAGCTACCCAGGTAGTCCCATTCTCCAGCACCATCTCTGTAGCCCTCTAGATGATTTTCATCACCTGCAAATATTTATCCAGCTTCGTTTGAAACCTCCTCCATTCTCCCAGAAACCCCAACAATTTTTGTGTTCAAAGAGGTGGCCACACCACAGTTTAAAGTCTTGGAGACAGAAAGGGAATTGGTGACTGCCAGGCTATTTAAGAGAAACAGGTAGGCCATGTCAAAGAGCCCTGAAGTCCCTCTCAATTATGGGTTTTCCATTTTGGAAACTAATGAGGTTGCTGAATTTATAAGGAGGTGTATTTAGTGCCACAGTCATGGTATCACTAGTGGCTCGATTACACAGGAGGAAAGGACAAAATAATGAGCAGAGATATCATTATTATTGTTGATTAGTTAGAGAAAGAGAGGGACATTTCTGTGGCTGTAGATATGACTCAGAAAGGTATGTTGCTTCCCTTGTGCCAAAGTCAAGGACATCACAAAGTGACTGCGGGAGTTTTTTTTGGGAAAGTTGAACAGCCAAAGGTCATGGTCCTTCTAGGTGCCAATGACTTAGGCAGGAAGCAGGATATGGTACTGCAACAGAATTTAGTGAACAAAGTAGAATATAAGCAAGCATGACCGCAACTGTGTTCATCTCTGGATTACTCCCATTGCCACATGTGAGCACAGAAGTAGGAGGACAAGGCAAATGAATGTGTGGCTGAAAAGATGGTGGAGGAGGAAAGGCTTTAAATTCCTGGGACACTCGGACTGGATTTGGGGGACATGGCACTTGTACAAACTGAATGGGACTGATTTCTTTGCAGGGTGATTTGCTAGTGCTATCAGGTTGACTTGAAACTATCCTGTCAGGGGTATGGGGACCAAGGGAGAAAATTAGAAAAGAATTCCAGGGTGTACAAAATACTTAGAGAAACAGATAAATAATAAATTGATAGGTGAAATCAGAGTAAGCGAGAAAGTAATGTAGTCTAAATTAAGGTTACTGTATGGGTATATGGTTGCATGAAGAATAGTTGATAAGATTAGATCATTAAAGACATAGATTTCCATGTGGAAATAAGGTTATGGTATTACCAAAGACCTAACGAAGGAAGGAATGCTCTGGCTGTTAAACATTCCTGTGTAAAAGATTTTTTACAAGATGGAAAAGGAAGGAAAGAGGGCCTGGTGACAGTATTGGTTGAGGACAGCATTGCGGTACTGGAGAAAAAGGTTGTTGCAGAGGATTCGAGGACAGGATCAAGTTGGATAGAGCTACAGGCCATTCAGTCATGAGAAGAATGTAGTAGAATAAATTACAAAGAGATGTCAACATTATAGAGTAGTTATAATGGGGACTTTAAAACTCAAATACAGACTAGGGCACTGAGAGCACAAGGATAGCAAGGGCTCTTAGGTTGTGTTCAAGAGAATTTCTTACAGCAGTATATGTCAATTCCGAAAAGAAAGGATGCATCGGTGGATCTAGTTCTTAAAAATATAGTGGGCCAAGTCAGTCAAGTGTCAGTTGCCGGACATTTATCATCATACTGTAAGGTTTAAGATGATGGTGCAGAATGGTAATGATCGATCCAGCTTAAGAAAAATCAATTATCGATCAAATTTAATTAAGAACAGAGCTATGCCAAATAGACTAGAAAGAAAGATTGATGAAAAAATCTTTAACTGAGCAATGGATCAGAAAAAAAGATGATTTGGGTATAATCAAGGTATATTCCCTTAAAAGAGAAAGGTAAAGCAAACCAATCCAGAATCCTCTGGTTGACAAAGGAGATTGAAATTAAGATGGAGAAAAAGAAATGTGATTATAGAATCATTGAAACACATAAATTTGGATCAGGGGTAAGCTATTTGGCCCATCAAGATTGTGCCATTGTCAAGATAATCATGGCTGATCCTCTACCTTACTGCCACATTCCCACTTTCATCAAAATTCCATTATGATGATTATCAGGTAGAATATACTATTGAGAACCAAGGAGAATACAGAAGATTCAGAAAGGCATTTAAAAAATCATATTTGAGAAGCAAAAATAAATAATGAGAAAAGACTGGTATCCAACATTACTGAGAATCACAAAATCTTCTAATCACGTAGCAGTAGAAGTAAGAAAGTGGAAAAAGCAAGAATGGAACTTATTAGGGACAAAGAAAGAAAACTTACACATGGACGCACATTGCCTAGCATAGATAAGGTATTCATTGAATACTTTGTATATCTGACCGAGGAGGTAGATTTTTACACAGGCCATTCTGACAAAAGGGGAATCACTGTCACTAGAAATATGAAAATTGATATGGAGGATGTATTAAACACATCGCTAGTACTTAAAGTTAACAAGTATTCGGCACCGAATGAAATGTATCCAAGAATAATGAAGAGAATAAGAGTGAAAGCTGCAGGCACCCTCGCCATGATCTCAACTTTACAGAATACAGGGTAATTGCAAATGCATGCTCCTGTTCAAAAAATCAGTAATAATAAGCCCAACAATTACAGACCAGTCAGTTTAACTTTAGTGGCGAGGAAGCTACTAAAGACAATTACTCTGGAAAGAATAAGAAGTACCAGCATGCATACACAGCTAGCTGGCTGAGACACAAATATTTTGGTCTGTGCAGATTTCTGACTTGAGATGAAGTCACCATTACCAACCATCCTACCATCTCCAGGTACCATTTGCATCCCTGGAAGTTATGATACTCATAGTCTTACACACTTGGGAGGTGCGACTCCCTGTAAACTCAAGTTCCATCACTGGCATTCTTGCGATGGCCTTTGCCCACTCCTGGGTGAGTTTGATATCCTCCAGGTTTAGATGCCCATCCCACTCTCTCTCCATCAGGTTGTGAATGATCTACTCTGAAATGGCAAAGATTGAAAGGTAAAGTACTGGCTCATCAAGGCTTGGTATTTTGAGAAGCCTCCTAGGTGCATTCCATGTCTCTCCATCAATTTACTCTGTCATATCAGCATGAATTGTATCTTTGTTACCATAAGGGTTTGTTACTGCTATACTGCCTAACGTCATGTAGACTGTCTTCACATTTTGTATGCTGCAAACTTAAGCTGCACACATACAAGCAAACTTCACTCACCATGCCATTAACAAATTAATACATTTCAATCTGAGGAGACTCGGACAGATTTCAAATGTTTAAAAATTGGACTAGACAGGAATATCAAATCTTTCACCAAAACTAAAAGGCATTTCAATGACACTCTTCAATTAGCCAGGTGGAATTTGATCAAAGAAGGAATGCATTGGTAGCATTTGCACCTGGACAGCAGTGAATAGAGGGGAATGTAGGTTAGGTTATTTTATTTTTGGATTGGATTATTCCACGGCACAACATCGTGGGCCGAAGGGCCTGTACTGTGCTGTACTTTTCTACGTTCTATGTTCTATAAAATGGACTCATATGTAACTTATTATTTCAAACACAAAAGATTAAAATGGAGTGAGAAAACATTACTTTAACTATTTTTTCTAACCGAGACATTTTTTTGTAGAGTTAAACTCTGAGAAAACTATATATGTGGAAGCGAATTATATTCAAATGCTGCAATCAAAACAGACAGTTTGAAAACTGAGCCTACAATTTTGCATGTGAATATCAATGAAAAATCATCCTAGCTGATGGAATTTTGGACCATAACATTGTACAAAAGAAATTTAATGAACACCACACAATAAGATATGTTTCATCTTAAATGATTGAGATTCATGGGCGTAAAATTCAGCAGAGTATTGTTATGGAGAAGCACTTGTGAATTTTGTTAGACAATCTTTTATAAGTTGTAATATTCTTACTGGCATCAAGTAGAGTTCTGTTGCAAATACCCAAGTGAACTTTCATGTTAACATATTAAAGTTAACTTTTAGAACTTGGAAGATTAACTTTATAGAGGTAAGGTAATTAAATGTTGTGATTTAGGGGTTTCCAAAACATTACAAAAAATAACACTTCAAAATGCTATCCATGCTTATTTAATGAAGTCCAAATAGGAGACAGAGCTCTAAAACAGCAAGAGATGCTCCCTAACTGAAGAATTGAAGATGTGAGAGCACAATGCTTGCAAAAAGAGAAGACCAGAGATTTATTTTGTTTTGGTAGATACAGCTAAATTAAATTAAATTAAATTAAGTTAAAAGCATTCAATGAATACTGATTGATTGTAAAACAAAACTTGCTTTATAAGACTGAAGGTGAAATTGTATCTGCGACCTAATAAATTTAAAAATCATTTTGAAGACATTGAGAGCAGGCTACATCCCTGCAGAAATGGACAGAACCTTGGGAATGTCTCTGGCTTCAATTTATCCAGTTGTTGGTTGAGAATTGCAGTTTGAACATTATGTGATTAGTAGTTCATAAAGAAATAACTGAAGTAAATGATAGTTAAGCAAATCTGCAGTGTAAGTAGACTAAAAACCTAATCACATCATTCACCATGTGGGAAGACTTAATCTTCACTTGAAGTATGAATGGGAACAAAAGCTGGATGTTTGGCTACTTGGAAACTTGTTATGCACAGTAGTGTCTCACAAAGTATTATGCCAAAGAAAGCAACAAGCAAGGTCAGTTGGCTAAAAAAGAACAAAGATAAGAGTCTTCCATAATTAAGTAATGGTTAATGCAAGTTTTGAGATTTAAAAATTTGAGATTCCTGCATCAGTGGAAAACTGTTCTCAACATCTACCCTGTCAGGAGCCCTCAGATTTTTTTTCAATAAGATTAACCTTCATTCCCTAAACTCTAATTAATAAGGGCTTCATCTGTTTAGCTGATCTTGATATGCCAACCCTTCATCTCAGGAACCAGCCTGGTTAATCTCTTTTGAACTGCTTCCAGTTTCCATATGCCCATTGTTAAAATAAAGGGGCCAAAGTGGTATGCAATACTCTAAGTGTTGTACATTTGTAACAAGTGTAAAGATTGCATTTTTTTTGTATTTTATTGTAAACTTTAAAAAAAACACAAGGATCACAAGGATTGTGGATGGGAATGCTTTTAGATTTTTTTATTATGAGTGCTAACTGCTCTACTCCTTGTTCAACTAGTGGGAGTAAGTTGCTGCAGACAGACTGACACCATGGAGTGAGTACAAAGTGAGATTCAGCCAGCAACCATTAGTCGATCAGTTTGTAGAATTGTGACCAACTGTCAATGACAAAGATCTTCTGCCTGCCTGCAACATTGTGATTGGCTCCTAGGTTGCCAAACAGTTTGTAGGTATGAACAGTATGGTCAGAAGCCTTTGGACTTCCAGAAAGTGAGGTTCTGTCCTTTTCACTGCAGTAGAAAAATAGCTAAAGATTGAAGAATATCACATCATTTTCCCTCATTAATTGTCATAAGGTTTTCTTTCCTCTGATAAATTAGAGAGTTTACGAGTTATGCACTAGATGCCCTATGCTAGCTACAAGTAAGAACAGTAAGTACCTGGAGTGAAGCAGCATGTCTTGTTAAGGCAAAAGGATCATTTCAGCAAGCCCTGCAGACAGCGATCAATGAACTATTTTTAATTTTCTCATCCACCCATAACACCATTGCTTTTCTGTCTGTCTGTATTTGCATGTAGGGGAGTTTTATAAAGGGTTAGAATTTTGTCCAGAAGAGCTACATGCCAACAGCTCATGCCTGTTTATCAGTAGGTTGAATTTATTTATTTGTAATAAATAGTAGATCTAGTTAAACACAGAAACATGGTCCATGCTTTCTTTGACTTAGACCTTCAAAGACAGATAAATCAGAAATTTTTGCATACTTTCTCAAAACAATTTTCCTCAACTGAAGATTCCCCACCACCAGATTTGACAGGGGCCTTAGCCATATTCAGTCAATTTCCTGCACATATGCCCTCACTGTTTCCCTTCTCTCCAACAATGAAAATAGAGTTCCCATTGCCCTCACTTGCTACACTACCAGCCTTTGCTTCCAAAGAATCATAAGCCACTATTTTCTCTACCTCCAGCAAGATGCCACAACAAAACACATGCTCCCTTCCCCTCCCATGTTAGCTTTTAACATGGCCCATTCCCCCGGGGGCACACTGGCCCACCACCTTCTCCACTGCCAACATCTTCTCACAACGCCATAGCACCTTCCCATACAATCACAGGAAGTGAAATACTTGATTGTTTGTCCCCACTCCCCTCATTATCAAAGGCCACAAACTCACCTTCCAGGTGAAGCAGCAATTTACCCGAACTTCAGTCAATTTAGAGTACAGGAATCGGTTCATGCCATCATCTCCTCTATACAGGGAGACAAAATAGAGACTGGGCAACTGTTTTGTTTAATTCTTCTGCTCTGTCTGCAAAATGACCCTGTTCTTCTATTTCCTTGCCGTTTCAAAACACTGGAACCTAAAGCTAATGCTGCAATAGGCGTGCCAATGCCAATTGCCATGCATGGAATACCGGAGTGGTTGCGTACACAGCTTAGGTGGAATGTTGCTTTTGATTATTCCCACCAAACTGCATGACCTCACACTTCCCTCAACTTAAGTTCATTGGCAAAGATTTTCTCCACTCACTCAACCTATGTAATCTCCCCCTGCAAATTCCTGACGTCCTCTCCACAGCATGCCTTCCCACCTGTTTTTGTGTCCTCAAGAAATGTGGATACATTACACTCTGACCTCTCCTGGAAGTCATTCATATAGATTAAAAAATAATTGAGGCCCCAACACTGATCCTGTGGCACTTAAATCGGTACATCTTTCCATCTGCAAATAAAACCCATTAATTCCATGTCTCTGTCTTCTGTGTGTAAACTAATCCTCAATCTATTCTAATACATTACCTCTAAAATGATGAGCTCCTATCTTTTACAAAAATTTTCTTGAAATGTTAACAATTCCCATCTAAATTAAAACAGCACCAATAAATTGTGATAACTGAAATTGCAAATTATGAAACGTAAGCTCAAGAAGAGACTGACAGTGGAATTCATACTGGTGTAAAAATGTCAAAGCACTAATCATTCTCAGAGTATCTGAATATTTTTTGACAAGTATGCATTGAAAAGTGAATCCAGACAACATTTTTCCACGTCTCAGTAAGAAACAGAAACTTAATTCACCTTATGAATGCTAAATAACCACACTTTTATTTAGTTCATTCTTGGATTATGACCAAATCTAGCAAGGCGAGCAGTTATGACTCATCCCTACTTGACTTTTTAAAGATGGGAGTGATCCACCATTTTGAAACTCTTTAGTCAATGTGATGTATGTAGTATTATTGCATAACTCTAAGACCAGACAGTTAGATGACGTCGTGACATGTGACGTTAAAGATAAAAGAACATGTGCTATTTTCAGTTGCAATAGTCGCCGCCTGCCTGCAGTTATTGTATCTTTGCTCCATGTAATAACTAGCCCAAAATATGTGTAAGTCAAAGAATGTGTAGCAGGTTGAAGCGCCTCCAGTGACGTGTTGGTGTTCTGCATCTATATATCTCAGTTTGCTAGAACCAGAAGTGATACCAACTACCCCAGGAAACAGAGGCATATAAGTAACAAGTGGGACAGAACACCAATGCTTCAATGGAGGCGTGCTGACAAGGTTACCTGACATTAACTCACATTACGTAAGGGAAGTCATTGAACTGCAGTGAGCATTTATTCACTCTTATCTTCAACTGTAATTTCTAGTTCATTATATCATTTTAATCATTGAGGAAAAGAGATTAAATTCATTCAATAAAAATGTATAGTTTTCTAATTATAGGCTTTTCTATATAATTTTGGAGATAATTGGAGATTAGCTAATAGGAGCTTGGATTTAAGAAATCGCTATACACATATCAGTATATATTATTGTACACATTATTTTCTGCTGTCTTATACCCTCTAATCCTACACTACTTGGCTTCAGCATTTGTAACAAGAGTTGCAGAGATTCAGGCTGACTGCATGGTGAAAAGGCTTTATTAAAACCTAGGAGATAGTTCTTCATATTCATGATTATGTAGATACGCAGAGCCCTTTTCTTCAAGGCTAAATTATGTGTCTCTAAACAGAAGAGGTAGCAGACTGAGTACAGCTGGAAGTAGGTTGAAATTGTGTCAAGGTAGCTCAGTGGAGCCCCTAAACATTATCTAAATCTATTTGACACTACATGGAGTTACACATTATAAAGAATAAAACCCAAATTTGGCACTTGTAAGAATGTACTTCAGCAATAGATCTTTAGCAGGTTATGAAAGAATCATTAGCCAGCTTGTGGAAGGGAAATAGGGAATGTTCACTTTGAAGAACATTTTAAGACGAAACTAACCACCATGTTGTTATTTCCAACATAAACCTAATGAAGAGATTATACTTCATCAAACCATATTGAGCTGCAGAACATTACATTCCTTCTTTTGAGCATACTCCCATAGAACCGTAATGTTATGGGAAAGTTACTTTAGAAGGGAAATAGTGCTGGTTCAATGCCTCTTATTGTAAAGGGACAGATGAAGGCATTTACAGTGTATGACAGCATACTTCTTTTAACTCATATTTCTTTACAGGTTAAAAGCAGCATGGGTGAAGTCTCACAAATTAGAAAGGATTTTAATCAAAAAAAGTGGCAAATCTGTGTCACATGAATGTGTTACTGTCCTGACAGACAATTTCATGGCCCAAACCCACTTTGAACTTGAACCAAGGTAGGTAGGAAGGAGGGCAATCAAACAGTACCTTAAATGTACTAATGAGGCTGTGAGCCACTTTGCCATTCACCATTTAGATATTGAAAATCATCAACTGCATTTACAGAAGTTTGATGCAAAAACAAACCTCCATCCTGGTTAATGTTTGGCAGATCTAGGCGGTAATTTTTTTAATGGGTCTGACGTGCCTGATTCAGAAACTTGCCTGACTTTCTCCTAAACCCCAAACTTTGATTAATCGAATGCCTACAACGTGGGAATAGGCCATTGGGCCATCAAATCCACACCGACCCTCTGAAGGTCATCCCACCTAGACCCACACACCATCACCCCGCATTTACAATGGCTAATCCTCCTAGCCTGCACATCCCTGGGCACTATGGGTGAATTTAGCATGGCCAATCCACCTAAGCTGCACATCTTTTGACTGTGGGTGGAAATCCACGCAGACACAGGGAGAACGTGGAAACTTTACACAGAAAGTCACCCAAGATTACAACCAAACTCGGGTCCCTAGTGCTGTGACGGAGATGTGCTAACTACTGAGCTATTGCCCTGCCCATTACCAATTTAATGATTCCACTACAAAGCTCTGCTTTTGACCTTCATTCCCTTCCAGTTCCACTCCAATATCTCTGATCTGTTTAGTGAGGCCCCCATCCTGTTACTGGATCTTTGACCCCAACTTCTACTCGAGACCTCTGAGATGCTCCTAGTGCTATAAACTATTCCATCCCAACCCCAAAACCAAACCCAAGCCTTTGGCCATTCCATCGACAGCACCAAAGTTGGTAGCCCACTCATAGTATTGCCCCTTCAATCAAACCCTGCCCACCTCAGGATTCACATTTCCAAATCATCTTCCTCAGATCAAGCCCTCAATCCCCAGCCATGTAGTGATACAGATTTACCTGGTCCTGTAATCTTCACCAGCTGTTACACTATCAGAATGGAAGCTGGTATATCAAGTTGATTTTCTGGTTTCCATGTTTTCAGCTAATTATTACCAGAACTTTCTGTTTTTAAGTGAAAGCAGTTGTGAAACAAAAATGCTTAGAATATTTTGTCAGAAAGATCAGAGTTGCTCATGCATGGATGTTATGCAGTGTAAGTCAGTAAGCTTTCATCTGGGATGGTAGGAACTGCAGATGCTGGAGAATCTGAGATAACAAGGTGTAGAGCTGGATGAACACAGTAGGCCAAGCAGCATCAGGGGAGCAGGGAAGCTGACGTTTCAGTGAAGAAGGGTGTAGGCCCAAAACGTCAGCTTTCCTGCTCCTCTGATGCCGCTTGGCCTGCTGTGTTCATCCAGATCTATACCTTGTTATCTCAAGTTTTCATATGGAATGCATTTAATTAAACTTTTGCTTTCATTGTGTAAATTCATTTAAAAATAAAAATGTAAAAACCCTGAACTCATGAGCCATAAAAACAGCAAACTTTCTAGTTTGTGGAATCATACGGTTAGAGAAGGAGGTCATCTATTCTATTGTGCTTGTACCAGATTTTTCCAAAAGACATTCAAATGTAACCTTCTCCTATGTTTTTATTTCCCATGGCCTTGTTTATTTTGCTTTTTCAAATATGTAACTAGTTCTAATTTCATTTTGAAATTACCACTGAATTTACTATCTCCTGCTTTCAGGCAGTGCTTTCCACATCCTAACAACTTGCAATAAATAAACAATTCTTCTCAGTTCACTTAATTTTTGCCTTCTGGTCACTGACACTGCTGCCAATAGAAAACATTCTGCCTAGCTGCTTTATCAAAATTCCTTATAATTTTGAGCGTAACTATCAAATGTCACCTTAATCTTTTGTCTTCCAAGGCAAAGAGTCCTCTTTTCTCATGTTGTTTCACATGAAAGAAATTTCATGTTCTCGAGATCATTCTGATAAATCTCTTTTGTGGCCTTCACATCACTGTTATACTTGAAAAAAGAATGTCGTGAATGTGATAAATGCAAACACTGAAATTTAAATAAATGTTCATAAAAGAAGAATTTCCTTATACTTTTGCATCAGTCACACTTCTCAAATGTTAAACAAGTAGTTAAAATTATACATTCCTTTGTGTTTTTCTCTGTATGCACAGAATATTTCAAACTTGTCCTTGTAGATTTCTTTATGATTCGTGACTTCTACTATTGTTGAAAATAGTTTAATTCCCTGATTCAATTGAGTGTTAATTGTTTAAACTTCCAAATAATGCATTGTCTTCCAAAAAGTGCTGTTCTATTATCTTTCTTTAATTAAGGCCTGGAAAAGGAAAATTAAACCAAAGAGAACATTATATCATCTAAAATTTAACACAGAGCTTATTTGCATGTGTGATTGCACAAAGAGTGAAAAATCATAAAACAGAATCCTTCCATTTTAAAAGCATGTTATTCATAGCAGTTACAATATTTTATTTAACAAAATCTAGACCAGCCGTTTTTACAACCTTCTTTCTCCAAAGCTGGTCCGTAAAAATGCTATTAAATAATTATTTGACTAAATCTTGTTCACCTTTCTAATTCATAAGTTCATAACTGCTGAGGCCAATCTGCACCTCAGAGGTTCTGCTATAAATATGCCAGAATATCACAGATGAATAGGTTTGAGTTGCTGGTTCAAGATTCCCTCTGCTTGTGATTTCTAGCTCACTGTTTTTGATGTGTTCTTGCCTTACATAGAAACTACACCATTTATATTCTGTTGTGTCAGGTGTAGCAAACTAGGAAGGTTTCTCCCAGTACCAAAAGATGATTTTAAAAAAACCATAAACGAATGCTTCAGAAAGACCTTGTAATACTTCCTATGACTGTCATGAGCAGGCACACTAGATTCTGAATTGAAGATTCACTTTGGTAAGTAAATGTCAGCCATTCTGGCCATATGATAGCCTAAAGCCAAATAACCTGGGAAGAATACATTGCCAAAGGACGTATCCCAGTTTTCTAACTTTCCAGAAAATGTTGCTGTGAAAATCAGCAATTCCCTTTATTGTATTTAACCCCAATTATTCCAGCATTGGAGAACTGTTAACTGTGACAAATCATGTTTTTATGGGGAATTCTTTTGCACTTAAAGATGTTCCTTTTCAGGAACTTCCACATTTTAAAAATCCTAATCCAAGGGCAGGTTGCTTGAACTAAAGCCAGTTTGCAGCACTGAAATAATGGAAACATTGACAGGACGTTAACCAACTGAACAGTTTACAGAGATGTGTGTTAAGAATGTTGGTTTGTGTTTAAACTGTTCTATAATCAAAACAAAACCAATTATGTTAACCACAGTTTCAAAATAACCTGACCACCTACTTACACTGTGACCTGATGCCAAATGAAATGGTAAATTGTCAAACGCTTAAACACTCCCAGAAGCCTACTTGCAGCAAGAAAGAAGTTGAATTATGCATTTGACATGAGAGAAATGAAGCAAAGGCAAAATTCATTAATTTTTTTGGAGAATCATTTTATTCATTTCACCAGGATTTTCTTTCTGTAAAATAAATCTGTTCCTTTCATTAAAGCATAAATCCTTGTTAAATAAAATAGCTGAAATTCAAAAATGTTTCAAAATTGTTGTCAACATCTAGACATATAAGTGTCTGCAGCATAAAAGGTGCAAACTGATCCAGAGATACCTTCCACAATTTAGAAACAGTTCCTTGTTTATAAATTGAAACCAGTTCTATTGGTTGGTTTGCATATCTCCTTCATCATTAGCTTTGCACATTTGTGAATGTCCCTGTAGATATTCTGCACTGTTCTCCAGATTTGATAAATTTATTGCTCCACAGGGAAATACCAGTGTACATCTATATTTGAGTGCCATTTGATTAAACCTTCAATGAGAAAAGGAATATAAATGCCTTATTTAAAAGGTCAGTGGATGTAATGAAGTATATACGAGAAAGCCTTGCTGTTCCCTGCTTGCTTGGTGTTTGGCTTCAGAATACTTTACATTTTTAGTGGGTTTTTTTCATGCAGCAGATTTTCATTAAAGGTTTCTTGAAGTTTCAAAAATGAAAGGAAGCTTGGATTGCTTTATTGAGACTTTAACAGGATTTTGTTGTTGCCAGCTAAACCAGCATTTGTTGCCTGTCTCTAATTGTCCTTGAGAAGGTGGTGCTGAGCCAACTTTTTGAAGCATTGCAGTTCATCTGGTAAAATGCAGCCAAAAGTTGCTGAGAAGCTCCTACAGTGACATCCTACAATTGAAATGATTGACTTCCATCAACCACCTTCCTTTGAGCCAGGTGTGCCTCCAGCAAATGGAGTTTTCCCAGAATTCCATTGACTTCAGTTGTATTAGGACTCTTTGATGCCTTGATGTTGTGGACAATTACAGTCAACTCACCTCTGCAGCCCATCTCTTTTGTTCATGCTTAAATCAAAGCTATTTTGAGGTCAGGAGCTGAGTGACCCTGGCGGAACCTAAATTGAGAAACATTAAGAAGGCTATTGCATTTTAAGTGCCTCTGGATAGCATTGTCTCCAATTCATTCCATGATTTCATTCATAATCAAGAATAGATGGGTTACATTTATTCTATCTTTTGTGGGCAAGACATGACTGGACAATTTTCCACATTGTCAGATATAATTATGAAAACAAATAAAAAATCAATTGTTATGACAAGTTCTTGTATAACATTTCCAGTTAAATTTCTGGATGGTATAATTCCAAACCGTTAAGATCCTGATGAAGCAGGGATAGCTTATCTTCTTCATTAACTCATCTCCCCATTTAATTGTAATAAAGCTAATTTAGAAAGGTTCCCTTAACTTATGGATACCTTCCACCTCCACCACCTATTACCCCCCACACCCCTCCCATCCACAACCAAATGAATTGATGTTTAATGAGGAGCCAATTGACCGGACTTTTGTTGAGTTAACAAAGTGAGTTTATTCATGACTAAACATGAGAAGAAATTGTAATGCAACACATACATACAAATTAGAAGTAAGAGGTGAGTACAAAGCATATTTTTTAAAAAATACAGATCAGGCATTGAATTGTTTGTGAAGAGTGGATATTTGAATGTCAGGGCCATTTTAGTGGAGTTTACATTTAGTGTCAATGTAGGCAGTTAAAAGCTGTCAATTTCACAATCCTTATTTTTGGAGTTTGGTAGAGATTTGGTAGTTTTGACTCATTTTAAGGGTGATTAAACGCCACTGTTAAGAGTGAGAGGCAGTCTTCTGGTTGTCCTATTTTCCTTTTATCTATCTCCTAGATAACTAACTTCTGAAACTGGGAATAAGAGAGCATTTATATCTGCAACACAGTTAATTAAGGGATAGTACTTTGACCTTGACCTTCATTGCACGTATGCTTGAAACCAGGCCAGACACACACAAAAGCATTCAACACCACTAGTACGTACCAGTAGAGTTGAAACTGGTCTTTTAACACTGTCATTGTAAGCTCTTCAAAAAGAAAAGTGCAAACTGTGTCTATAGTTTGAGACATAATCCACCATGGGAGCTAACTATTGAGCAGAGATCATCAGCCCATTAGCATCTTTGTAGTCACAAGAGATGACAGTCCAGGTCATTTTGACTTGCCCCTTTATAGAGTTGTTTGAAGTTCCCTTTGCATCTGTAGGTGTGACATTCCCTGGGTTTCTCTCTCTTCCTGGACAGCTATTTACTTTGAACACACCACTAAATAATAGAAAAGCTGTGACAGACCTCTTTTACAAACAGATTTTGGAATTAAAAGTCAAAAATGTCCACAGTGCTTCAGGTTTCTGACCATTTATGATATCACAAGAATAGAAAGAAATTGAGATTGCAAATATCCATTGTGTAAAATGAAATCACAATCACTAATACCTAAAGAAGTCCCTGTTTGATAAAAAGAGTAATTTCAATTGGCAATTTCAAGGTTTAAGTGAAACCATAGATGGAATTTAAAATATCACCAGATTTCCTACAGCCCATTTCACATGGTGGTGTCCATCAGTTTATTACTTCAGCAGATTATCTCCAGACTTTCAACATCTGAGGATTCAATGACTCAGAGGGAGACTTGTACCCCTATGTTTGGAGAAAGTACTGCCTCAGAGAGCTACTGGATAGCTGGTATCTCACGTCCTAGCAGTGGGAGTGATAGATGTTGCTAGTCTCCCATGACGGTTGCTGCTTGGGTTTAGATCCCAAATTGGCCCAAGATGCTGATGGTCTGCCTTTCACCTTCTTTGCTGTATGTCAAATATAGTGGGTTCTGGGTGGACGAGTAGGCACTAGGAAGGTCACCTGCAGCATTATTCCCAAATTTACTCTCCCTGCAACCTGTCAACCTAAAACCAGGGGACCGTAAAATTCTGAATGTGTGTCTGCTGAATTTGCAATGTTTTGCAGATTGATTGTAATATTAACAAAAAAAATTACCTGTATGTTATAAGTTATCATAAACAAAATATTCTTATGAATAATGGGAAATATTGTCCATTCATTTCATTCATGTGAAATGTTGCATCATTACTTTAATACTACTGAAATTAACTGAGCAGGGAAATACAGGGGGGTGGATATTATTTGTACAGTGTTTGGAGAGGGATAACTGTAAATAGTAACAGTTATTTTTAAAAATATTTTTCTACATACTCTACGCTAAGTACCCCTCAAATCATCAGGACCCAGAGCAGATGCTAGACCAAGAGTGACATATATTTATTGCTATTGTAATGGCCTTAAAGACTATGATAATAAAAAGTAAGAAAACAATGTGGATTGTGCATGGCTATTTTTTAAAAATATGATTTTCTGAATAAGTTTCATTTCTGGTTACTAATATATTAAATCACAATAATGAAGATGGGAGTTTAAATAAATGGCCATATGCATTTAGAAAACTGCTGCTAGTAACTGCCCTTTAAAGAGTAATGTCACATCTAAAGCCTATGCTCAGATCCAGTGGGCCTCAGGGAAATTCTGCCACAATAAGCTGTGGCGCAGGTGAGCCCTGGGCAAGCAGCAAGCAAGATGCATCTTGCATAATGTGTGCTTAAAGGTTAGTCAAGGCTATGTCCTGTCAAGTTCTGTCTCATCATAATTACCTTTAGGTTCAGATCACTTTAAAATGTTTTGAAGCCAGGAAAAGACAATTCAGTAACACTTGGGGCAATTTTTATTTTGTGCAATAGTTATATAGATGACCAGGAAACAACAATCAGTCTTTATATCTCCACTGAATTTTAATTTCATTGAGATAGATAGCAATAAAAATTGGGATTGATATAAAACTGGCAGCTAATCTTCTCTAAATAGAGGTAACAAAGATAGAGCTGGAAGAACACAGCAGGCCAAGCAGCATCAGAGGAGCAGGAAGGCTGACGTTTTGGGCCTAACTGATTTCTGAAGAAGGGTCCAGGCCCAAAGTGTCATCCTTCCTGCTCCTCTGATGCTACTTGGCCTTCTGTGTTCATCCAGCTCGATACCTTATTGTCTCAGATTCTCCAAAATCTGCAGTTCCTACTATCTCTGAGCTAATTTTCTATAATTTGGTTTATACAATCACAAAAATTCAGATTATTAGCAAGGAAGGGTGCATGTATTTGTTCAAGTAGAGATTAAATCTGGCAACTCAACATGGGTAATTCTTTCACCAGTACTTAGACCATAAGACCAGAAGACATAAGAGTGGAAGTAAGGCCATTCGGCCCATCAAGTCCACTCCGCCATTTAAATCATGGCTGATGGGCATTTCAACTCGAATTCCCTGCACTCTCCATGTAGCCCTTGATTCCTTCTGAGATCAAGAATTTGTCAATCTCTGCCTTGAAGGCATCCAACGTCCCGGCCTCCACTGCACTCCATGGCAATGAATTCCACAAGCCCACCACTCTCTGGCTGAAGAAATGTCGTCTCATTTCAGTTCTAAATTTACCCCCTCTAATTTTAAGGCTGTGCCCATGGGTCCTAGTCTCCCCGCCTAACGGAAACAACTTCTGGATGTGAGAATGCTCGCTGAGCTGGAAGGTTAGTTTTCAGACGTTTCGTCACCATTTTTTTATTTGAAAACATATACTTTATTCATAAGATGTACAAAAAATAAAACATATTTATACACCTACCCAGTCATGCAAGCCTCTCCAGGTTACCCAGGGGGTACGTACACCAACTAAAGGAAAAAACAAAACAAAGAAGAAAAAAAAACGAAGCAAAGAAAATACCCCGGCAGTCGTCACCCAGCACAGTCCCCGTTGGACCCCTGACCAATTGGGGAAGGCGCCAGCTGGGCCCAGTTACCAGATAGGGCCCTTTTTTCTATTCTGGATGAGGGGTTTCATACCGTGGTCTTTCCCCACCGCGCCTTGGTGGCGGCTGCCCCAAGCTTTAGCGCGTCCCTCAGCACGTAGTCCTGGACCTTGGAGTGCGCCACTCTGCAACATTCGGTCGGGGTCAGTTCTTTCAGCTGGCAGACCAGCAAGTTGCGGGCAGACCAAAGAGCGTCTTTCAGCGCATTGATGGTCCTCCAGACGCAGTTGATGTTGGTCTCGGTGTGCGTCCCAGGAAACAGCCCGTAGAGCATGGAGTCCCGCGTCACGGAGCTGCTTGGGACGAACCTCGACAAATACCACTGCATCCCCCTCCAGACCTCCTGCGCATAGGCACACTCCAGAAGGATGTGATCGACAGTCTCGTCCCCTCCGCAGCCACCTCGAGGGCAGCGTGCGGTGTCGCAGAGATTCCGGGCATGCATAAAGGATCTCACTGGCAGAGCCCCTCTCACTGCCAGCCAAGCAATGTCCTTGTGCTTGTTTGAAAGATCTGGCGATGAGGCATTCTGCCAAATGACTTTGGCAGTCTGCGTGGGGAACCACACGACGGGATCCACCCTCTCCTTTTCCCGAAGGGTCCCGAGGATACTACGTGCTGACCACTGCCTGACGGCCTTGTGGTCAAAGGTGTTTCCCTTCAAGAATTTCTCCATGAAGGACAGGTGGTACGGGACGGTCCAACTACTCGGAGCGTTCCGTGGAAACGAGGCCAGGCCCATCCTTCGCAACACCGGGGACAGGTAGAACCTCAGTAAGTAGTGACACTTGGTGTTTGCGTATTGAGGATCTACGCACAGCTTGATGCAGCCGCACACAAAGGTAGCTGTCTGGGCGAGGGTAGCGTTCGGTACGCCCTTTCCCCCATTTTCCAGGTCTTTGGACATGGTGTCCCTGCGGACCCGGTCCATCCTCGACCCCCAAATGAAGTGGAAGATAGCCCGGGTGGCCGCAGCGGCGCAGGTCCAGGGAATAGGCCAGACCTGGGCCACATACAACGGTACCAAAAGCCCCTCACACCTGACAACCAGGTTCTTACCCACGATGGAGAGGAACCGGAGCGTCCACCTGCCCAGCTTCTGCTTCAGTTTGGTGATACGCTCCACCCAAGTCTTAGTGCACGCCCCAGCTCCACCGAACCAAACACCCAGCACCTTCTGGTAGTCTGTCCTGATGGTGAAGGAGATGAAGGAGCGCTCGTCCCAGTTCCCAAAGAACATGACCTCGCTCTTACACGTATTGACTTTGGCACCCGAGGCCAGTTCAAACTGGCCGCAGATGTCCAACAGCCTACTCACCGACCGACGATCGGTGCAGAAGACGGTGACGTCATCCATGTACAGGGAGGTCTTGACCTGAAGGCCTCCGCTGCCTGGGATATTCACGCCCTTCAGGCTCACGTCCTTCCTGATGGATGTGGCGAAGGGCTCCACATAGCACACGAACGAGGCAGGAGAGAGCGGGCAGCCCTGCCTGACTCCAGATCTGATGGGAAAACTGTCCGATTCCCACCCGTTGATCGAGACTGCGCTAACGATGTTGGTGTAGAGCAGCTGGATCCATTTGCGGATGCCCTCCCCGATCCCCAATTTGGAAAGGACGTCCCTCATGTAAGCATGAGAGACCCTGTCGAAGGCCTTCTCCTGGTCCAGGCTGACGAGGCAGGTGGCCACCCGCCTGTCCTGCACATAGGCGATCGTATCCCTGATGAGCGCAAGGCTCTCAGTGATCTTCCTGCCCGGCACAGCACAGGTTTGTTCAGGGTGAATCACTGACTCCAGGACAGACCTGACCCGGTTGGCTATGGCCTTGGCCAAGATTTTGTAGCCCACGTTCAATAGTGAAATGGGATGCCAATTCTTAATTTCTTCCCTCTCCCCTTCATCTTGTAAATGAGGGTGATGATGCCCTTCCTCATGGACTTGCACATATCCCCTGCCCAAAGCGCACTATCGTAAACATCCAGCAGGTCCTGGCCGATAAGGTCGCACAGAGCGGAATACAGCTCGACCGGTAAGCCGTCGATCCCGGGAGTCCTATTCCTCTCAAAGGACTTGAGGGCTCTGGTCAGCTCGTCCAGGGATATCGGCCGGTTCAGCCACTCCATCGTGCCGTCGTCTAAGACCTCCGTGATAGACGACAGGAACGACTCGGAGGCCGTGCTGTCCGTGGGCTTCGTGTCGTACAGTCCGGCATAGAACGATCTGCTGATCCTCAAAATGTCGGGTCGAGACGATGTCACCGAGCCGTTGTCCTCCTTCAGCCGGCTAAGCACAGAGCTCTCTTTGTGCACCGTCTGAAAGAAGAAACGCGATCACATCTCGTCCTGCTCCACGGAGTGGACGCTGGACCGGAAGATTATCCTGGAGGCCTCCGCGGTTGAGAGTGAGGCTTGCTGGCCCCTCACCTCACAGAGGTCTTCCGTGACATGGACCACCATCAACTGCAGAAGGAGCAGGTTCTGCACCCTTTTCTGGAGTCGCGACAGCTTTCCCCGCCTCTCTCTCGCCTTCCGAACACCCTTGAGGACAAAGAACCTCTTGATGTTCTTCTTCACCGTCTCCCACCAGTCGCCCGGAGACTCAAAGAGGCGTTTCACGGTTCTCCAACCGCCGTACTCCCTCTTAAGCTCCTCGACGTTCTCTGGGGTCAACAGAGTCGTGTTGAGCTTCCACGTCCCCTTGCCGGCTGGCTGGTCGTCCTGTAAGTGACAGTCGGCCAGCAGGAGGCAGTGGTCAGAGAAGAACACCGGCTCGATGCCGATGGACCTGACCGAGAACGTCCGTGACACAAACAGGAAGTCTATCCTTGAGCGAATAGACCCGTCTGGCCGTGACCAGGTGTACCTCCGCTGCGCTCCGTCTGCAGGGGTGCTGAAGACGTTGAGCAGCTTGCCGTCCTTCGCCGTGCCCATCAGGAATCTGGACGTGACGTCCAGTTGAATCCCCCCACCCGCTGTCCCCACGCCGGATCTTCCATCTGCATCAATGATGCAGTTGAAGTCTCCGCCTAGGATGACCGGCCTGTACGTAGCCAGCAGGGGTGGAAGCCGCTGCAGGACGGCCAACCGCTCACTCCGTACCGCTGGGCCGTACACGTTGATCAGCCTCAGGGGAGCATTCCTGTAGGTGATGTCAGCCACTAGGGGGCGCCTCCCCACCACCTCCTGAACTTGAGAGATGGTGAAGTTGCGCCCCCGCAGCAGAATAGCCAGGCCCGAGGAGCGACAGTCGTTACCCCCCGACCAGATCGAAGGCCCACAGGTCCAGGCGCCGGACCATTCCCCGTACCTGCCGAGGTGCGGTATCCCGCACTCCTGCAGAAACAGGAGGTCCTCCTTGACGGTAGTCAGGTAGGCCAACGTGGACACACATCTTGTGGTTGACTTGACGCTGCGCACATTAATGCTCGCAACTCGTACCCCCATTGTGGGCAGTGACCGCAGTACCCTCCCCAAGTCCAAGGTCCAGCCCCTCCATCTGTCCCTTCATGCCCATTGCCCGGGCTAACTGCTGGATGCTCTCTGGGCTCAGGAAACCGTCTGTGCTGTCTTCCGGGTGGCATCCCCCCGTCAGGGGTGCGGAGGCAGGAGGGTCCGGCTCCGGATCAGGCTGGGGACGCACTGTTTCCTCCTTCCCGCCTGGAAGTTCCGGAGGGCCCTCCAGTTCCCCAGAGGCACGTGACTGGGTGTCGGAGGGAGCCTCAGGACGCCTCACGTCACCTGGAAGCATGGTCCTGCTTTCCTTCTCCCTTGAGATCTTTAGCTTCTGCTTCGGGCGGGCCCTTTCCGAATCTCCCTCGTCGGAGGAGCTCTTATAGACCCCCGTAGCTGCCTCTTCCCGCCTGTTTGTTGCGCTATCTGGGCCCACCGACGCACCTTCCTCCTTGCTTTCCAGACCGTCGTCCACTCCCCTGGGTCGCCTGTCGCTGCCTCCATCGACTCCGGGTTGTCGGGGGGGTAGCGGAGCCTGGAGGGGCGCTTTGCTGGCCTCGGACCCATCCTGCAGGGCTGGGCCCTCCTGCACAACCTGGCCCTCCTGAACATTAGTGGGGTCCTTGCAGGGCCCTGGTGCCTTCCTCTCCTCCGGGGGGGGCTGGCCCCGCATTGCCCCTGCCGGCAACCTGGGCGTAGGTGTTCCCCCTCCACGGGCATGCCCTATAGAGGTGGCCCGCTTCCCCGCAAAGGTTGCAGCTCTTTCTTTTTCCTCCAGTTCAGGAGGTGGTGGGGGGGCGCCTCCTAGTGGCTGACGTCACCTACAGGAACGCTCCCCTGAGGCTGATCAACGTGTACGGCCCAGCGGTACGGAGTGAGCGGTTGGCCGTCCTGCAGCGGCTTCCACCCCTGCTGGCTACGTCCAGGCCGGTCATCCTAGGCGGAGACTTCAACTGCATCATCGATGCAGATGGAAGATCCGGCGTGGGGACAGCGGGTGGGGGGAGTCAACTGGACGTCACGTCCAGATTCCTGATGGGCACGGCGAAGGACGGCAAGCTGCTCAACGTCTTCAGCACCCCTGCAGACGGAGCGCAGCGGAGGTACACCTGGTCGCGGCCAGACGGGTCTATTCGCTCAAGGATAGACTTCCTGTTTGTGTCACGGGCGTTCTCGGTCAGGTCCATCGGCATCGAGCCGGTGTTCTTCTCTGACCACTGCCTCCTGCTGGCCGACTGTCACTTACAGGACGACCAGCCGGCCGGCAATGGGACGTGGAAGCTCAACACGACTCTGTTGACCCCAGAGAACGTCGAGGAGCTTAAGAGGGAGTACGGCGGTTGGAGAACCGTGAAACCCCTCTTTGAGTCTCCGGGCGACTGGTGGGAGACGGTGAAGGAGAACATCAAGAGGTTCTTTGTCCTCAAGGGTGTTCAGAAGGCGAGAGAGAGGCGGGGAAAGCTGTCGTGACTCCAGAAAAGGGTGCAGAACCTGCTCCTTCTGCAGTTGATGGTGGTCGATGTCACGGAAGACCTCCGTGAGGTGAGGGGCCAGCAAGCCTCGCTCTTCGTCGCGGAGGCCTCCAGGATAATCTTCCGGTCCAGGGTCCGCTCCGTGGAGCAGGACGAGATGTGATCGCGTTTCTTCTTTCAGAAGGTGCACAAAGAGAGCTCTGTGCTTAGCCGGCTGAAGGAGGACAACGGCTCGGTGACTTCGTCTCGACCCGACATTTTGAGGATCAGCAGATCGTTCTATGCCGGACTGTACAACACGAAGCTCACGGACAGCACGGCCTCCGAGTCATTCCTGTAGTCTATCACGGAGGTCTTAGATGACAGCACGAGTGAGTGGCTGGACCAGCTGATATCCCTGGACAAGATGACCAGAGCCGTCAAGTTCTTGGGGAGGAATCAGACTCCCGGGATCGACGGTGTACCGGTCGAGCTGTATTCCGCTCTGTGGGGCCTTATCGGCCAGGACCTGCTGGAGGTGTACGATAGTGCGCTTCGGGCGGGGGAAATGTGCAAGTCCATGAGGAAGGGCATCATCACCCTCATTTACAAGAGGAAGGGGGAGAGGGAAGAAATAAGAATTGGCGTCCCATTTCACTATTGAATGTGGACTACAAAATCCTGGCCAAGGTCATAGCCAACCGGGTCAGGTCTGTCCTGGAGTCAGTGATTCACCCTGCGCAAACCTGTGCTGTGCCGGGCAGGAAGATCGCTGAGAGCCTCGCGCTCATCAGGGATACGATCGCCTACGTGCAGGACAGGCGGGTGGCCACCTGCCTCGTCAGCCTGGACCAGGAGAAGGCCTTCGACAGGGTCTCTCATGCTTACGTGAGGGACGTCCTTTCCAAATTGGGGTTCGGGGAGGGCATCCGCAATTGGATCCGGCTGCTCTACACCAATATCGTTAGCGCAGTCTCGATCAACGGGTGGGAATCGGACAGTTTCCCTGTCAGATCTGGAGTCAGACAGGGCTGCCCGCTCTCTCCTGCCTTGTTCGTGTGCTGTGTGGAGCCCTTCGCCACCTCCATCAGGGAGGACGTGAGCCTGAAAGGCGTGACTATCCCAGGCAGCGGAGGCCTTCAAGTCAAGACCTCCCTGTACATGGACGACGTCGCCGTCTTCTGCACCGTTCGTCGTTCGGTGAGTAGGCTGTTGGACATCTGCGGCCAGTTTGAACTGGCCTCGGGTGCCAAAGTCAACACGGATAAGAGCGAGGTCATGTTCTTCGGGAACTGGGATGACCGCTCCTTCATCTCCTTCACCGTCAGGACAGACTACCTGAAGGTGTTGGGTGTTTGTTTCGGTGGAGCTGGGGCGTGCACTAAGACTTGGGTGGAGCGTATCACCAAACTGAAGCAGAAGCTGGGCAGGTGGACGCTCCGGTCCCTCTCCATCGTGGGCAAGAACCTGGTTGTCAGGTGCGAGGGGCTTTCGGTACTGTTGTATGTGGCGCAGGCCTGGCCTATTCCCTGGACCTGCGCCGCTGCGGTCACCCGGGCCATCTTCCACTTCATTTGGGGGTCGAGGATGGACCGGGTCCGCAGGGACACCATGTACAAAGACCTGGGAAATGGGGGAAAGGGCGTACCGAACGCTACCCTCGCCCTGACGGCTACATTTGTGTGTGGCTGCATCAAGCTGTGCGTAGATCCTCAGTACGCAAATACCAAGTGTCACTACTTACTGATGTTCTACCTGTCCCTGGTGTTGCGAAGGATGGGCCTGGCCTCGTTGCCACAGAATGCTCCAAGTAGTTGGACTGTCCCGTACCACCTGTCCTTCGTGGAGAAATTTTTGAAAGGAAACACCTTTGACCACAAGGCCGTCAGGCAGTGGTCAGCACGTAGTATCCTCGAGACCCTTCGGGAAAAGGAGAGGGTGGATCCCGTCGTGTGGTTCCCCACGCAGACTGCCAAAGTTGTTTGGCAGAATGCCTCATCGCCAGAACTTTCCATCAAGCACAAGGACATTGCTTGGCTGGCGGTGAGAGGGGCTCTGCCAGTGAGATCCTTTATGCATGCCCGGAATCTCTGCGCCACTGCACACTGCCCTCGAGCCAGCTGCTGGGGTGACGAGACTGTCGATCACCTCCTTCTGGAGTGTGCCTATGCGCAGGAGGTCTGGAGGGGGATGCAGTGATATTTATCGAGGTTCGTCCCGAGCAGCTCCGTGACACGGGACTCCGTGCTCTACGGGCTGTTTCCCGGGACGCACACCAAGACCAACATCAACTGCGCCTGGAGGACCATCAATGCGGTGAAAGACGCTCTTTGGTCTGCCCGCAACTTGCTGGTCTGCCAGCTGAAAGAACTGACCCCGACCGAATGTTGCAGACTGGCGCACTCCAAGGTCCAGGACTACGTGCTGAGGGACACGCTAAAGCTTGGGGCAGCCGCCGCCAAGGCACGGTGGGGAAAGACCACGGTATGAAACCCCTAGTCCAGAATAGGAACAAGGGCCCTATCTGGTAACTGGGCCCAGCTGGCGCCTTCCCCAACTGGTCAGGGGGCCAACGGGGACTGTGCGGTGTGACGACTGCGGGGTATTTTCTTTGCTTTGTTTTTTTTCTTCTTTGTTTTGTTTGTTTCCTTTTAGTTTGTGTATGTACTCCCTGGGTAGCCCGGAGTGGCTTGCATGACTGGGTAAGTGTATAAATATGTTTTATTTTTTGTACATCTTATGAATAAAGTATATTTTTTCAAATGAAAAAATAGTGACAAAACGTCTGAAAACTAACCTTCAAGCTCAGCGAGCAAACTCACATCCAGAACCTCAACCTGAGCTACAAATCTTCTCAAAACTTGCTAGGAAACAACTTCCCAGCGTCCACCCCTTCTAAACCATACATTATCTTGTAAGTTTCTATTAGATCTCCCCTCAACTTTCTAAACTCTAATGAGTTCAATCCCAGGATCCTTATCCGTTCATCATACGTTAAACCTACCATTCCAGGGATCATCCATGTGAATCTCCGCTGGACACGCTCCAGGGCTAGTATGTCCTTCCTGAGGTGTGGAGCCCAAAATTGGACACAGTATTCTAAATGGGGCCTAACTAGAGCATTATAAAGCCTCAGAAGCACATCGCTGCTTTTATATTCCAACCGTCTTGAGATAAACGACCACATTCCATTCGCTTTCTTAATTACGGACTCTACCTGCAAGTTAACTTTTAGAGAATCCTGGACCAACACTCACAGATCCCTTTGCACTTCTGATTTGCGAATTTTCTCACCGTTTCGAAAATAGTCCATGCCTGTTTTCTTTTTTCCAAAGTGCAAAACCTCACATTTACTCACATTGAATAACGCAGCCATTTCCTGGACCACTCTCCTAAAATGTCTAAATCTTTCTGCAGCTTCCCCACCTCCTCAGTACTACCTGCCTGTTCACCTATCTAATAATATCTATATCCTATGAAAAGAATAAAGCCAGTATTAGTCACATTAATATGGCTCTGATTGAATGATAGTTTCAAAACGTCTTCCACGTTTTAAAAAATTTTGTTCTATTCAGCAGTGTTTTTATTTGGTCTTGTTGCAATGAATACTTGAAGAATCAATAGCTGTTTGCCTTTATACATTTTATGTACTGTATAAAAAGTATCCTTTAAAACTGTACAACTAATAACTATTGTTGTTGCTCAATACTGACGTGCCTTTTTTAAGCTTGTTTAGTTCACCTGTGATTATAGCCACGGAGAGCTATTGAAAGTCATTAACTAATACCAATGACTTTATCATTTGAGTTAGAAGACCATAATGTCAGAGCTAACTCCAAAACCTGAACACGAAAACTAGGCTCAAAGCACTGTCCTAAGAGAGTGTTTTATTGTCGGGAATAATACCCTTTTGATCTGTTGTTAAACCAAGATTTCACTTGCCTGTTCTAATGGGCCTTAAACACCCCCAAAACAGTACTTAGAGAATTCTCTCAATATTTCACAATTTATCCTTAACTATTGCCCATAAAATGGTCTCCACTTGGCCTAGTACCAACAATCAGTTGACTTCAACATAATTCATTTCAACAAAAAAGACTGATATTTAGTTGATTGTAAGGAATTGTTTTGGATTTTGTAGTTAGTGGTGAACAAGTGACATTTAATGCTAATCATGCTGGTACTTGGCCGAAGAATTTCTGCAGGCTTTTGCATGGTGATATGCAGTAATCAGACAGTTAGTACAGTGCAGTGTCAATACAGTGCAGTGTCCCATCCAGCGATCTGTGACATGTCTGTTATGGGCATGCAACAGCTGTTTAACTGATCAGTTTGATGAATCCTTATAGAAGCATGCAAAATCTAAACCAATGATGTTAGGTAGAATATTTAATTCAATGAAAAATCATATACAAACTAAAAAGATAAACAGAAGGCAAGGATGACAGTTTAGAGAGAGAAAAATATAGGTGACAGAATAAAAAGGTAAATTAAAATGTTTTTATCAATTCTCTAACAGTAATTGAAATCTCAAGACATTAAATTTCATGCTTCTGTAAGCAAATATTCAATGCCAGAGAGTTTGTTTAGCTACAATTAAGATTTATTATACCACTAACGGTTTGTACATACATCAATGAACAAACCCTAACATTTTTTAAGTGGGTATCTAGTAAGTCTGGCAAGTTCACACTATTCCATATATTTGTATGCAAAGATTCCTAATCATATTGTAATTGTGAAGCTTGTGAAATTCCCGATTCTATTTAACTTCATATATTGGATGCTGTAATTTTCTCGTCAATTTATGCTATAATATCAGAGTGCTGTTATCTGTTAGCCTCACCATTAGGTTTTTCAAAATCTAGGTTAATATTCAAACAGAAGTTTGATGTTTGGGACATTTTGGGATTGACTCAGTTCACTTTTTTCATGTATTGTAATGATTGCATACCATACATGCCCTTTCAAATCAAAATTGTCACCTGGTTTGATGCAAATACACACCATCAAATTACAGCTGCATTTCAAATGCACTGTAATTAAGCAAGAATTCATCTATTTTCATTAGCTCACTGAGAAGGCAGTCTCATTTTGGAATAACTTGCCAATGAAGCCAGAGGTACCATTAGCTGACATCA
This sequence comes from Stegostoma tigrinum, assembly GCF_030684315.1. Taxonomy (NCBI): domain Eukaryota; kingdom Metazoa; phylum Chordata; class Chondrichthyes; order Orectolobiformes; family Stegostomatidae; genus Stegostoma; species Stegostoma tigrinum. Next base: position 37,641,901 of record NC_081372.1, on the reverse strand, counting down.
TTTCAAGATCAAATTATTGAAGCGTCAAACATATCATTGAGTGCAACTACTAGGACAGTAGGAGTTTCCAAAGATCATCTGTGTCCTCAAAGTACATGAAAAATCTTTACTTGATAATTGTTTGGTACATGACATTCTATGTACATGGTTAAATAATGTCACTACTGCTATTCAATATCTCTGACATCTTTAAGAACTTACAAGTGTTTCAATGCAACATAAATTGAGTTAATTTAACAAGATTGCATATTTTGTGAGGTAATTAGGCTTAATTGTAAAAGTGGTGAAATTCCTCAAATATTATTAATTACAATGGTAAGAAGAGCTGGTAAGGCTAAATTTGCTTGTACGTAAGACTGCATGAGTGAATGCCTATATGGATGTGTGTGCATATTTGCATATGCATCCATGAGTAAACAAACTGCTCTTTAGTAGCAGAAACATAAATTAGATAAATATGGGCTCACGTTCAGAATCAATATGAAATCAATGTATACATCTCAGGTCATTCCTGATCAAAAATGACAAATGATAACGTATTCTTATGCACTTTTATTATTATTATTATCATTATTATTATTCTATTATTCACATTCGTGAGAAATGTAGGAAGGAAATAAAGTGAAAAATGAAAATTCATAACATAAGATAAACAACAGCCAGATTTTGCTGGCAAGATAATAGTACCTCACAATCACACACCATTATCAAAATGAAAATCAGCCAGGAACTTATGCAACGACATTCTCCCTGAATTGCATTCAGAATGAGTTACTACGTTACTTAGTAGAATCAAAGAATAGTAGTGAAGGAGGCAATTTAGCCCATCTCATCTGTGCTGACTCTTTACAAGAGCTGTTCTGTTAAACCTCCATGATTCTTTTCACCTTGCTGTCTCATTTTTTCTTGTTAAAATACTTGTCTAATTTTATGTTGCAGGCTACTGTTGAATCTGTATTCCAAACTGCATCAAGCAGTTTGTTCCAAATCCTAGCCATTTGCATCCTTCTTCTTTTGGTTCCTTAAAAAATCATCTTAAATCTCTTATATTGGATATTGCAGTACTGAAACAGTTTCTCTTTATTTATGATGTATTAGAACTTAAACTCTGTTATTAAATTTCCTCTCAGCTGTCTCTGTGCAAAAGAGAACAATTCCATCTTCACTAGTTGATCCACAGAAGTGTAATCTATTTCTGGAGCCATTCTCATAAATCTTTTTTGTACCCCTAAAAGCCAGCATAGCCTTTATAAATTTTAGTTTCCAGAATTGAAAATGATACGCAGGCTGGTGCCAAACTTGTCTTTAGTATAGCTTGCTGACTTTTGTACAAGAATCACAATTTTTAAAGCATCAAATACCATCTGCTTAACCAACTGATTTTTTTTAGCTTAAATCATCTTCAAACATTTGTGCAGAAATATCCCGTCTAAATTTGCACTGATTAGCATGAATTCTCTCTCATCATCTTTCCACACGAAACGTATAACCTCCCAATTGCCTGTATTGAATTCCATCAGTGAATCTGGTCCAATCCAAAAGACTATATCCTTTTCAAGTTTACTGACAACTTCGTTCTTGTTTGCAAATTTTCAAGTTTTGCGATATTTATAGATTTTAAGTTTGTGGATTCTCAGTCCAAGTCATTAAAGTATGCTGAAAACAGCCTTGAACTGTACATCTCCCTCCAGTCAAAAACTCAGCCATTTACTATAACTTTCTTCTCAACGCATTGGCTATGTTTTGTTTCCATGCTGCTGTGGACCCCTTGGGCTTCAATTCTTGCAGTAAATTTAATATCTGGTAGCACCTCTTAAAGGCCCATATGCATAACAACACTATCCTTATACTTTCTCTGTCTCTCATCACGAATCTCCACCAAGTTTGTCAGTCATAAACTGCTCCTCTAAGTAGCTAACCTCCTCTTGGTGTTAAGGAAGTTGCTGTATTTGCACAAAAACTAACAATTAAACTCCACAAAGGAAGTTAAGATTAATGATTAACAACACATGTGTCCTTTTAATTATATGGTGTGCATTGCAGGTTACAAAGCAATCTATTTTTCCCCCAAAAGTATTATCCAGCTTTGTTCCTTCTTCTTTCAAATTACTTTAGGAGATTTCAGAAGTGTCAATTTTGTTTTAGCTTATAGATAGTTTTACCTTTTAGGTTTGAGATTGATTTTTTTTAAAGCTAGATAAATTTTCTCCTTTGAAGGACAGACAAACAAACCTAGAGTAATTGTAATTCAGAGATTGGTCAGTGAGTTTTTTTATTACATAAGATCAGAGTTGAAATTGTCAAAATACAGAGCTATGGGTTATCTCTCTGTCCATCATGATGGAGACAGAATGTTCAGTTACCTCAATAAGGGGTTTAAATTATTCATGTGGTTTCCTTCAAATCAAAGGATGGTTTGAAATCAAACCCTTGGTAAACACGGAAGGGTTTTAAAGCATTCATATATTTTTCAAATTAAAACAGATTTTGGAATTGGAAATAGTTCATTTGAATTTTTATTTGGAGCTTTCCAGGTCTGCCACATTACTGTCACAATAAATTGCAGGGAGGTTTCCTTTTATTGTTAGTGTTTATCTGTACATTCTTTCCTCACAAGAACAGGCAGTTCACACTGAGAAGCAGCTCGAGACAAGCAGACAGAAAAAAAACTATTAGAGGCTACAGATCAGTTGCGTTGGTCTATCAGAATCCTGGACATTGTATAATTTTGGAACTTTGGAGCAAGAAAGCTGTGAGACCCATGTTTGAGGAGGGTTGCTCACAATTATGAGACATTTGAGAGAGTTGGAAAGTTGCTAGGTGCGGGTGGACAGAGCCCTGGAGATTCTGTACAACAAAGTGTGAAGCTGGATGAACACAGCAGGCCAAGCAGCATCTTTGTGCTCCTAAGATGCTGCTTGGCCTGCTGTGTTCATCCAGCTTCACACTTTGTTATCTTGGATTCTCCAGCATCTGCAGTTCCCAATATCCCTGGAAATACTGTACTTTGAAGAATTACAGGAACACTGAGGAGAATAAAAGTGAACTCTGAAGATTTGTGGCATACCTTGATTCAATCCAGGAGAAGTGAAGGAACCATCAAAATCCTACAAAGTATAAGGGAATTCATAGGCAGAAATAAAAGAGGAATGGGGAGTGTCCTTTTGATACCTTTGGGCATACAGGGTAAGTTTGCAAAATATCATATTAAGCTAGCTGTACTTGTTTTGTTAGATATAGTTTTTTTTATCTAAAATGTGAAATCATGCAGCATGGTTCTTTTGGTTAATTGTAAGTTAATTTGTTTCCAAGTTAATGGTCTCCACTGTGCCACAATTTAATCATTTCCTCTTCATTTCCTTTTCGTGCATAAATAATGCAGTAAATTCAGTTCAGAGGTAAAAAAGTGTAGAGTGGTTGGATTCATAAATCTAAACGTTGTCCTATTTGCACCATTTTGTGTTTGCTTTGAGGACACGGCAGTGTATTGTCTACCTCACTAGAATTGCATACAATTTCTCCCATTTCTAAGTCAGAAGGTTAAACGATCACATTGTACTCCATAGATTTAAGCACAATAATTGAATGGCTCCCGACCTTTTCAATGTCAAGGCGTCCTTCAACATGACCAAAAGTTCCATGGCACAAACACTATTTTCCAGTTGAACTGATTGCTCCATAGATGACACATTTACTATGTTATAAAGGAATGGAGACACCTAGCGTCTCCTCACTCCCCACCCATCATCCATGCAGCCTTCATCCAGCTGTCTATCAAAACATGCATCCACCTTGCAGATGCTGCTATATGGTCCAGTCGTGGAGACGGATCCCAGTCATCAGCGGCAGTAGCTGACCCACACTGTGGGGGGCTCATGTTAGGTAATGAGCCAAAACCCTCTTCCCTAGACACAGCTCCAACAAAGACCAGCTCTGCAAGCTGTAGTTCCTGCAGCTATTATATTCTCGGTTGAAAACCACTGATCTAAGCTAATCTACTTTTGATTGTTCAGGTTTTAATGGTTACTGGAGATTATTACAATGGAAGATTTTATGGATATTGTCTTACATCTACCTTCTGTCCCTTTTTGTGTCTTAATCTAGTCTTTCTTTTGCTGTCTGTATTTATTCCGTTTAATTCACTTCAACTCACCCTCCTCACAACAATTGTTTATATTTCAATCCTTCACAGTTAATGACATGAATTTACACTTAGATGACACCTTTATTGTAGTAAAGAATTCTAAGACTCTTCACAGGAGTGTTATGAAACAAAATTTGACACCAAGCTAAATCACAGTACATTAGGTTAAATGACTGAAAGGTCATAAGTAGATGTATTATTCACCCTAGCGTCCCAAATGCTCTCTACCCTTCTTCTACTGTTATTACCTTGTGCTTCCAGCAACTTTGTTATAACAGGTTTACAAATCTAATTGCCCATGAGCAAGTTTAACTAATAAGTCTTGGAATCAACATAACCTGGGCTAACACAATGAATATAGCAAGTGTCATCACAATTTATCACCCTTCTGTTATAACAACTTTCAGAATCTGGTATTCAATAAAGCGAGTTATTCAACTTATTAGCTAGCCAAGACCAGTATAAATGTTAGAACTTAGGTATGCAGTGCATTTAAGGAATAAATTCTCATTTTTAATTTTTTTGGTTTGAAAATATAAACATATCTGTACAGAAATTTGCAGATTGAACCAATTTTTTTTAAAGTGACATTTTCAGTCCGTTTGCAAGAACTGCTTGAATTATGTTGAGGTCAGGCCATAGACAAGAGTCCAGAAACTGTGTTTGCTAGTAGCTGGACTGATTTTATGATTTTACTGGTTAAGGATAATCGCTGTCTTCTGATTGCTGCCAGACAAATCAAAGAGCCTGCAGGTCTGAAGCCCCAGCAATGCCGCTGGGAGAAAAGGGTACCATAGGAGCAGCTCAAAAACCTTAGTTGCACCTCGGGAAGTAAATTGAAATTCAAAACTTCAGGGGCTCAGGTTTGATGGCGAAATTCTACCAGTGTATTGCTGAGGCTGTGGGTGCAGCAGTTCTGTTTGTAGTCCCCTCATTAAGGCATGTGGTCTTTGGTTCTGATGATTTCATAAACTGCTGCTTGAATGCTTCCTTCATGAATTTGGCTGCCTCCAACAAGAAAACCAATCCCCATACCCACCTATGATATCCATTGTTTGCAGAAAACCAGCAGGCCTGTAAATGTTCCTTGATTAACCCTCATATTATCCAAATTGACCGCTCACTTCCCAGTCCATGATTTAGGGACTGAAGAAGTTCTACTTGATAAGACATCTCTTAGGCTTTGTTGCATTTATATTCCAATTCTTACCTGTTCAAACCAAAAAGTTCTTTCTCTGTGCTTGGGCAGTTAGTGTACAATTGGTCATCTGTTTTAATTCAGTTGATATTTTCCATCCATGAAGATAATTGTAAAATTAATGACACTAATGCTGCTGTCAAGGCAAATTATGGACTGGATTTTTTGATCAGCCATGAACCAATTGTGTTGGCCATTGATATGCCTGAGGTTCAGGTAGAAAACTGCTTAATCAGCATCTTGAATAGGTGTGGCCTTTTTCTGAAAGCCTATCTCCCTATCATTTTCCTTCCTGTTCTAACAATTTATTTTCTGTTTTCTGTTGCCTCTCCTCAATCTTCCTGACAGTAAGGTTCTGCTCACTCTTCTTCCAAGTGGAATACCTATTTATACTGTCCAGCTTTATGCCTCGTGGTTCAAGCAGAAGCCTTGGAGTCAAGGCCAAGCTCTTTGTCACTTGGTCCTGGAATCTTATGCATCGTTTGAGAATTATAACAATACACAATGTGAATCAATCTGCAACTAGCCAATAAGTGAAAAATAACCTTTAACTAGCAGGAGTGAACAAGGGTGATGATGGTGGGGTGCATAGCAATTTAAGAGGTGAGATTATCCAGATCATTGCGCTCCAAGATGGCAGTGCTGGCAACAATTCAGCATTTCATATGCTTGACATAATGACACATCTGTTCAGCATACCTGCAAAAGAAGGTAACTACACATGTAGTAGTGTTCTCATCAATATATAGCCCAACTTGATTTACACCAGGGGCGTGTGCCATACCAAGGATCATATTTTGGAGTGCTAGGGCCACAAAGTGTTTCAAAAATTAGCATTATTTATCAGGTTTTTCATCAAAGGTCAAACATTTGCAAATATCTGCTGTTCAAAGAGGGAATTGATACTTAGATCACAAGTAGAACAGTAAACTGCAGCAGAAAAAATAATGCCTTTTCCACTTTTTCCATTGCAATTGACAAAACAACAAAACATTTATCATTCCTTCATTGAGTTTTATGAGACAGCGTGCAGAACAGAAGTGTTTCCATTGAGAGAAACAACTGAAACTACAACAATATCTAAACCCTTCAACAGCTTAATGGATGTTTTGGACAGATTGGAAGTAGACAGGATAAAATATACAAGGGTGACCACAGGGCTGCTGAACAGGAGTTGTGTCAAGGTTGAAGTCCAAATCACAAATGATCAACTATTTTTTCCTGTATTTATTCACTGCATGAGGGCATCGCCGGCTAGGCAGCATTTGTTGTCCAGAGGGCAGTTCAGAGTCAACCACATTGCTGTGGGTCTGGAGTCATCTGTAGGCCAGACCAGGTAAGGATGGCAGTTTCCTTCCCTAAAGGACATTAGCAACCAAATGGGTTTATCCACAATTGAGAATAGATTCACAGTCATCATTAATCATCATCCAGGTATTTATTGAAATCAAATTCCACCATCTGCCGTGGTGGGGTTCAAACCTACATTCCCAGAACAACATCCGGGTCTCTGGATTTAGAGTCTAGTGGTCACACACTATGCCATCACATCTCCACCATTAGTTGAGTAATTTTAATTGCATTCTAAAAATTAAATCAAGCTATATGTTAAAACTGTAAATTTGATTTGGGGTTTAGCTATAAACTATGATCAGTTCAACTAAATTGGTAGAATTGGACATTAATTGTGCACTGTCATATCACAATAGAGTTCAACAGTTAAGCTCAGTTTCAGTTTGAAATACTATTTATAATTGCATGATAGCACAACTATTCATGGATCAGAAAATGGTAATGATTTATTGCGCAATGAGTAGCTTCAAGACTTTGCTCTGTGGTAGCGAATACAGAACTTGGAAAGAGAAGAATAAAGGAATCAACCAAATTGAAAACGAATATGGTGACAACATTCAGGCCTTTCATATTCAGTTTTGGCCATGGAAGAAGCAATTTTCCCAGAGTAGATTGGCATATTTTTTACACTATTGGATTGTTCTAAATTCAAGCAGATTAAAGGCTCATTTTTTTAAAAACATAGAATAGAATCATAGAATTCCTACAGTGTGGAAACAGGCTCTTTGGCCCAACAAGTACACCCTGAACCTCAGAGCATCCTGCCCAGACCCATGCCCCTAATCTACACATCCCTGAACACTACGGGCAATTTAGCATAGCCAATCCACCTAACCTGCACATCTTTGGACTGTGGGAGGAAACAGGAGCACCCAGAGCAAGCCCACGTAGACACAGGGAGAATGTGCAAACTCTACACTGACAGTTAACTGAGGGTTCAATTGAACCCAGCTCCCTGGTGCCACGAGGAAGCAGTGCTAACCACTGTGCCAGCCCATGCTGCCCTAAAACAGTGACCTGGTCGTACAGAACTTAAGTGTTGCTGCAAAGAGACACATTTGGTGAAGTCTTTATTTCTTGTACCAATCAGAACTAATATATGAATGACAATTTTCAAGTGATGAAACCAAGTTATAAGCAAAAAGCGGGCTTTTTAACTTTGAATTATGTGAGGCTTTGCCATGTTGAATACAATAGAGAGCTATAGGCTTCCCAGGTTTGGAGTAAGTCAAAAATGTGGCAATGTCTGAATGTATTCCTTTTGTTGCTAAGCTCATGTCTTTGGATATTAAACATCTCCAGTAAAGGTAACTCAGCTACATTATGAAATTTACAATGTACTTAAATTGGTAACTAATGTAGTGATTAGAGCACTCATGAATGCTCAGAGACAGTTTTGCAGAGTGCTCTGTACATTTTTGTAGAGTGCTCTTACATAACAATTGACAACATCTTCTGGTCGCGAACCATTTCAACTCCCCCTAACACTTACTGAGTGACATGACCACCCTGGGCCTCCTCCAGAGTCACAATGATGCCACACACAAACTGGAGGAACGACACTTCATATTCCACCTTGGGAGCCTACAGCTTAATGGTCTAAACATGGATTTTAACAGTTTCAAAATATCCCCAGACCTGGCATCAACCCATGACCAACCCTCCCTCTCATCCCGCCTTCTTAACCCGACACAACCTGTCCATCTTCTGTCCCACCTATCCACCCCTCCCACCTCACTGACCAACCCCCATACTCCCTACCTGCACTCACCTATCACCAACCCAACTACCTTCCCCAGTCCCACCCCTCCTCTCTATTTATTTCCCAGCTCCCTTAACCCTCCCCATTTCTGAAGAAGGATCCTGACCTGAAACATCAACTTTCCTGCCCCTCTGATGCTGACTGGCCTGCTGTGCTCCTCCAGCCTCCATACTGTGTTGTCTCTGACTCCAGCATCGGCAGCTGACTGTCCTGTTGAGCAAGTGCTGCCCAAACAGCAGCATGGAAAACTGCAACACAATGTTTTCTCCTCTGTGATTGGGCAACACTTGCTGAACAATCCTCAGTGCTAATATCTACCCTTTGGTAATATCAATTTTACTTTGTGAAGAGTTTTTGAGTGCAGGAATTGGGACATCGTGTTGAAGTTGTTGGTGAGGCTTCTTCTGGAGTACTGTGCGCATCTGTGGTTGCCCTGTTATAGGAAGGAGGTTGTTAAACCGGAGAGGGTTCAGAAAAGATTTACCAGGATATAACTGGGAATGAGGGCTTGAGTTCTAAAGTTAGGCTGGATAAGCTGGGACATTTTTCATTACAGTGTAGGAGGTTTAGGGGTGACCCTATAGAAGTTTGTAAAATCCTGAGGTACAAAGAGAAGGTGAATAGCAATGGCCTTTTCCTAAAAGTGGAAATTCAAAACCAGGGAGTAATATTTTTAAGGTGAGAAGAGAAAGATTTTAAGAGAATTAGGGCCAACTTTTTTAGAGTGGTTAGTGTATTTAATGACCGGCCAGAGGGAGTGGTGGATGCAGGCATTTAAAAGACATTTGAATAATTAAGTGACTATGAAAGGTTTAGAGGGATCTGGGCCAAAAGTGGACAGCTGGTACTACTTTTACTTGGGGACATGGTCGGCAAGGACTAGTTGGACCGAAGGGTCTCCTTCCATGCTGCATGACTCCAATGACCACATAGGTGTGTGCTTGTTGAAGTTGAATAGGTAAAACAGTTTGGATTTAGTTAATCTGGTGGATGACGACTCCTGGTTATATGCTGAGTATGTAGATAAAAGAAGCATTATGTCTGTGTTTCTCAGAACTTAGCTGCTTTGCACAACTGAAGCCAGTGAAATTTATTCTCTCCTGTCTTACAGGGAGCAACATTGATGTTTATTTAAAAATTAATTTGATGTGGATGATATTTCTAAAATTGTCTCCCTCAACAGAAGACAAACGAAAAGGATTATTCTTTCCAATCTTGTGGCTGAAAACACAATGCAGTAAATCCTTGAAACTAGGCAAAATAATCAGTAATGTTATGTTGATCCAATTAATTTGGCATCCACAATCTTTATAAATGTGTCCTTTTGAACGGAATTGTCTCTTTTAAAATGATTGATGACAATAGATTCATGTGTTCTGATTAGTCCCATTGCCTTAAGTCATGTTAAGATCATTGTGGGTTAAGGGCATTTAAGGTCAATGTGTTTCTTTAGAAGTAGAAGAAGTAGAAATCTCCAAGATTCAGAATATTTCAATACAGAAACCAAATAACAGTTATACATTTGGCAGATACCAAGAAGACAGTGTAAGTCATTAAAACCACGAATCACCACTTCCGTTAATTTGCTACTTTAATGGGAAGATTAATAGAGCTTATTTTTCTCTCCAGCCCTTCCACGCCCAGACTTGTGCAACATTCTAGAGTGCACTGCAACAATGAGGGGAAGTGTTTAATCATTTAAAATAAAAACATAGAAATCTGGTGAAACTCAGCAGATCTGGCAGCCTCCATAGAGGGGGAAACAGAGTCAATATTTAGAATCTGACAGAACTGTACTTCAGACCATTTGAGTTGACATATTAGACTTGAAATATTAACTGTTTCTCTCTCCACAGATGCTGCCAGGCATGTTGAATTTTTCCAGCAGTTTCTTTCATCTTATTTCAGCTCTCAGCATCCACAATACTTTGCTTTTCTGATCAATAATTTTTCCTTGTTGCAATCAGGTGCAGAAGCAAGAATGCCTGACAGGACTGCTGCAACATCCCTGGCCATTCACACTGGGAGCTTCAGGAAATTTCTGAGACCTGAGATGGGGGATACAGCTTCATGTGTGTTCAGGATGTACTTTACATCACAGATCTTCGGATCAAGCTAATCCCAAGTATGGAGAGACTGCCTTGAATGGACAGTTTGTGAAGTTTGAGCCCTGTACTCATTTTAAGTTTAGAAGAATGAAAGGTGAACCTACTGAAACATATATAGGACTTTTAGGGGTCTTCAGAGGGTAGATGTGGAAAGGTTGGGTTTCCCTTCAGAGTCTAAGACCAGAGGGCATAATCAGAGAAGAAGGAGATCAACCTTTTAAGCCAAATATGAGGAGGAGTTAGTTCTCGATGACGGTAGTGAATTTGTGGAATTCTTTCCCACAGACCTTCAGAAATAGTCTTTGAGTATATCCATTACTTAGACTGAGACTTTTAATCAGGAAAGGAATCAAGGGTAATGGGGTAAAAGGTAGGAAAATGGAATTGAGGCTTATCATATCACCCATGATCTCATTGATTAGTGCAGCAGACTAAATGGACTAAATGGCCTGCTTCTGCTCCCATTTCTTAATCTTATGGTCAACAAGGCCTCACCACCAACATTTGGGCACCTAATATGCACACTCAGGGACACCACCTAAATTAGTATTGTCATATTGAGTCGGTGTATCTCAGTCAAGAAACCCCAAAAAACCTTGGCGGCAGTGTGGTGAAGCAGGGATCTTGAAGAACAAATGGATAAGTCTTATATATTTCAATAAGTTCACCTTTCATTCTTCTCAACTCTAACGAGTACAGGACTCAAGAAACACGACCTCTCCTTTCAAGACAATCTCTCCATACTTGGGACTAACAATTTATTTTTACAATCAAAGAAACAAGTTAGAGGCTTTCACCCGAAAGTGCCATGCTATCAAGTCAAGCTTCAAATTTTACAAATATTGTAAACTTTAAATTCAATTATTAGCATTTTTATTAAATATCAGGAATGCTGCATTTTATCCAAAACAGAAAATTTTGGCCGTGTTAGTTATACGTAAGCATTACTATGACTTTCAAAAGTGATTTTTTAAAATTGTAATACTTTTAGTGTTTGCATACAGAGCTAAGTGAATATATTAACAACAGTACATTGAAATTTGTGTCACATCCTTGACAACTTCTAAGGACATAACAAATAATATAAAATATAGGACTATATTGTATGTTAGTTAATTACTTGATGCTATAAATGATTTAAGTGTGTTGATCAACATTTTACCTGTATATTTCCTGTTTCAACTCTTTATACACTGCAATGAAGAGTTAGCATGCTGAGGGATAAATGTTGTTGGACAAATAGTCTTTTTGTTAACAATATACTTTACCAGAGATAGTAAGAACTGCAGATGCTGGAGTCAGAGATAACACAGTGCACAGCTGGATGAACACAGCAGGCCAGGCATCATCAGTGGAGCAGGAAAGCTGATGTTTCGGGTCAGGACCCTACTTTACCACTTGTTTTTAAAATTACTCAGCTCTTGATGCCTAATATTTAATATAAAGAGAAGATTCAGAAGAGATTTTTGGAAATATTGAAGAGCCTAAACAGGCAAAGTTAATATGTTTGACACAGTCACAGATCTTCAAATGTAGAGGGTGAAAGATGAAAAGATTGCTGAGTTTTAAATGATTGAGTCAAAGTGTGTTGAATACAGGGAATAAACCTTTAAAGGAATTAGTGGAGGCTGATCACATCAGGGAATCAAGAGATGGATAAATATAGCAAAAAAAATTTCAGTGATATGAAAGATGTCAAGGGATGTGAATTATCTTCAACATATAACCTGTATATCAGATTGCAGTAGTCTTTTCTGCTTCACTTCATTCCAGTCATCCTATGCAACAAAGTACATTTTTAGTGACTGAGTAGAAAACACATTCATTATCAAGTTGACCTGATTTCTATTTGAACAGGAATAAAAATCACATGAATTCTATAATTGATCTATCAACCCCCTACCCTGCCCAAAAAACAAAGCTACCCTTATGCCTTGCAATGCTCCATATCTTTTTAAGAGAAAATAAATCTGGTGTAAATTTTTCAGGATGTAACCGCAGAACGTGCCTCCCAACATAAAAGGCTGTTAGCACTTTGCCAATGTGAATGCTGACTGCTCCACAGCAATATTATACTGGGACATCTTTATTTTGTTAAAAGTAGAACTTCAGCTCCTCAGGGATTGAATGTCCTGCCTGAGAGGAGGCAGCCCGTCTAATAGATCATCTAATAGCCGTGCTGGCATCAGCAACACCAGATGAGAGTAAGAACCACTTCTGGGATGACATCCAGTTGCAGACAAAAGATGCATGATGGACTCAAGATAACTCTAAGGATGTTAGGCAGTTCCCAGCAAAGGGTATCAGTGGGGTGGGTATATTTTAGAAAGGCCAGGGGGAACATAGACTGGGTACCCATGTTGAGGGGTGAACCAAATGGGCGGGGGGAGAAACTTCTGTCTGACAGAATCTCTCATGTTCAAATCTGCCAAACCAATCCCCTTCCATTTGCCATGCCCGAAAACTTAGAAAATTGCATCAAAGTTGGAATGAGGCCCTTAAGTAGCATCTAATTTTCTGCTTAACGGCTCCTATAGATCAATGAATGGGTGGGATTTACTCACATCCCTCTAATATGAAGGACATGGGTTAGTGATGAACAGAAATTATGAACTAGTCTTCTGTTTTATTTTACACGCCTTTTTACCTTTTCTCAACTCTTCTCCAAACTCAAACATGCTGAGGGGGTCCATAATGATCAGCCCTATTTCAGCTCTGTTTTGATTTGGGTGAATGGTTTCTTTAAGAACCAAGTTTCTCTACTGTCCTGATAATCTAGCACATCCACCATGTGGTCAGTAATGCGATGTTCCCCAAACATTTTCACTCTTTGTCTCCAACTTGTGGCTTAAAAGTTTTCATGAGCCCTCAGTGAGTATTGTGAGGGTAAGGGGCTGTTAGAGTGGGATAATAGCTGTTGTGACAGCTATTACTCCCACAGATCTTGCAACATCAATCTTTTGGTTTACCCTACTTGGGTTCTCAAGCCCCACGTGGGAAATCCCTGCTATAGCTTAATTTAGCTTTGTGTAGCTTATTTTAACTTATAATGATTCAATTTAAAGCAGACCACCTTTTTAAAATAGAGGATAATACGTCACATGGAACATTAGAAGCAGGAGTAATATTCATTCATACTTATTAATATTCCATTTTCTATCTTACCAAATGCTTCAAGACAGCTAGACATCAACAGTACTTGAGATGAGAATCAGAAGGATCATCTAGTAAATTCAATTCACTGCTTGCTCCAAAAGGAGTTCCAGCTTGCATGTGACCAAACAGCATCTCAAGGTATGATTCAGCAGATCCAGCAGTTAGCACCCCTAGTCGATGGACATTTGTTTGTCCATTGGCATTCACCAACTGTTGAAATCATGGCACCTCCCTGCTACACAAGCAGAGTACTCTGGAAGTGCAGATTTTCATTGTAGGGCACACTGGCAAATAGCATTGAGAGGCTTCCATAGGGGCAAAGGCCCAGTTGAGGAGTTGGATCATTCCACATTTCAGACCCTTTCGTTTGCCCTCTCAGCAGTCACTCACTTGGCATCTACCTGTAAGTTTCTAGCATCTCTGTTTTGACTTCCCTTGCCACGTTGTGCCAGGTAGACCAGTCACACAATCAGGCAACTTCAAGTCATAACAAGGAGGCATACATCTTGCCATATGGTCATGTGTTATGTCGATTTCACACTTGTTCCATGTGCCATAGCACAACCCACTGCACGGACAGCAAGGATGTGGCAGAGTCTCAAAGTCTCAGGTGAGTGGTTCTCACCAAAACCCATGGATATATTTGTCAGTCAGGAGATTCGGGCACATGAAGTAAATGAGATCCCCTGACACCAGTAATGGCATTTTGCTGGAGTCAGCCATTCGCTCCAGTTGTTCTCATTCAGTGAATCCATGCCTCTGTAATCAGAGATTAGGCCACAGTCAGACCTGAGGCCTCCCCACCCACCTCACTGACAAACTCATTTTACACTAATACTTTTTGGAAATAGAGACTGTGAAAGACTTGTGGTATTGTAGGTCAGTGCTCCATGTTGTTAGCAGCCCATTGGCCTGCTTATGCCTTGTTCTTCTTGTTTCTAGGTGCTGCAGCAGAGTCTCACCACAGATATTCATCCATGGAACTTCATGTATGGCCATGAAATTATGTCTCATGCTGGAACAATGATATCTGGGGCAACAGAGAGACAAACCACAAAATGTACTGTCAAACCAGCGCCATTTCAAAAAATTGTAAAGTAACATATAGTGCATTGTGATACATAGCACCAAAGTGCCCTGAATAAATATTCATTTTTGTCTCCCTCCCACTATGTCTTAGTGCCGTCTCCAGTTGTGCACTGGGATAGAGGAAGTGATGGATAGACTCCAGTTTTCTTTTACATGGCTGATTAGAATTCATTTCCATTCTTACCATCTGCATTGGAAGGATTTATAAGTGGTACTCAACCGTTTTTGCTGCCTTCTGAACACACCTTCCTTGAATCTCAGATGTGGGACAAAACATTCAAATTTCAATATGAGTTAACACTTTTGATGTTTGTGTGGAAATATGCATTAAAATTAAACTGTGAACCTTTTGTCTTAATAATTTCAGTAAATAGGTTTTCAGATTCTAAAAATAAATTTACTAGCCACTACTGAGATCATGACAGGTTTGAAGCAACAAAAATGTTGCTTAGCTTCATTCTAACATGAATACAAAATTCATCCATCAAATCAATTTTAAATAAATTGATGGTGATCAAACATAATAACCAGAATCAAGAGTTTATTTGGCTGAATGTCATTGTAAGTTCATGTTTATTTTTCTGTAGAAATGAATTGTATTATTTTTGTGGTACGAGTTGATTGCTAGATTAATAAAACTGTTATACATTCTCAGCCATTCCTCAGTAATTACCTTACTTGCTATTGTTTATACATAATTATCATAAAGATCAATAGATGTATATATATGCATAAACCCATTAGTCTTGCACAAAGCTCAAAGATATTTTGTGTCTAAAAACAGGGTCGGCATTCTGAAGGAATAAGATAGAGACATGGAGTAAATTACTTTCACATTTTAACTTGTAACTTCCAGAAGCAGGGATTTGTTACAAATAGTTCAGAGAAATCAGCTTCCCAAATCTCTTAAAACACTCTTTTCAGACTTTAGAGTTGAATTTTTTTTCAAAAATGGGGTGTGGGGGAAAGGACTTTGTTTCCAGATTTGCAAGTGTCATGCACCTTCCGTTCGATGTCCTAAAAGGTTTCCAATTAAGAACCTGCCTTGTCAGATCACCACCTAACTATGGACTGCGTGCAGGTTGAGGAGACGGGAACCTGGATTGGAGCATGTGATTTATAGCTTGGCTGACAACCTTCGCCGTGGTTGCGGTGAAAGTGCTACTGAAGTAAATGGTACAAAATAGGGCAGGACAAAGTATTTTATGAGATGAAACGGAAGGTACTGGTAGACATCTATTCACCCGAGTGCTTATCATGATGTCAATGAGATGGTGCTGGAAATGTGATCTTCTTTCTGCAGAAGACCTCAGATTTGTTATTTTCTCTATTAAATCCAGATTGTATTTGATTTGCATTGTGTTTTGGCACGGCACTTGCCAATGTGAGTGAACGATGCACCGCCAGTCCCATGCATTATGAGTAAAAGCCCATTGTCCTGGGAAAGTAGTTGGAAATTGACTCGTTAATAAATTCAATTGGCTCCCTGTCGCTGCCAGGCAGGCTGGCTGCCGATATTGCACACAAACTACATCTGGGAAAAGCTTTTCCCAATTCCCCGGTCTCGCTCCTCCACGAAGAGCCTCGGAAATTTTTTCCCTGCAAGCAGTTTGCTTTTTTTTTCCAGGAAACGAAATTCCTGAAATGAAAATGTAATACATTTTTAAGGTGAAATCTAGCACACTAATCACCGCCTCGTTGCACAATGTAAAGTATCAGCAAATATTCAGCGGAAACTGTGTGCACTGATAATCCAAGGTGTGCTGCACTTACAGAAGCTTTTTTTTGTTTTATTTCGACTGAGAACTTAAAAGCCTTGTCTGTCCTCCCAAGTCGCTGTATAAATACTTTTGTTGTGTGGTGGTGGGTTCCCCACCTCTCAACTGGAAGACCTGAATTCAAGTCTCCTCTGCTCCAAAGTTGTGTAATAGGCTGCCTGGACAGGGTAATTTCTTTTCTGTGTCCTGCCTGATATAAATTCTCATTAAACAGACAATTTCTTCACTTAATACATTATAGCCAATTTGCAGATTCAGTAAAGTACTTTGGGATA
Organism: Stegostoma tigrinum; assembly: GCF_030684315.1. NCBI lineage: Eukaryota > Metazoa > Chordata > Chondrichthyes > Orectolobiformes > Stegostomatidae > Stegostoma > Stegostoma tigrinum. The sequence continues at coordinate 37,625,038 of NC_081372.1, read as the reverse complement.
TTTTGAGATCATGCCCTGGCACTATATAAATGCAAATTCTTTTCTTAATATCTTACCTTCAGACAAGTGAATAGTTGCCTCCAGCTTTGATTATAAGAGCAGGCTGTGACATGCCCAGTCATTTGGACTTAGATGCTTAAAAATCAAATATTAAACACATATGCATTCTCAGTTTTATACCAGGTATAATCATTTGTCAGAGCTACTGTGTAATTTTATTGGGTGTCAAGTACATCCTGCGTAAATTACCAAATTGAACAAGCCTTCTCTATTCACAGTTTTCCTTTTTCCAAATATGTGTTGAATTTTTCTAAAAAAGATTTCAGAATTCTTACATTTTTTTAGTTGCAATGCATTATCATTAGGATTATTTTGCACTGGTGTCCTACAGAGATATGTGAATTGGGAATTGTGCTAACTGGAAAACGTGGTCTTTCAAGTTTATTAGCATTGTGATTAATTAATAAACCCAAGCATCCCACAGTGCACAAGGCAATAAATGGCTCATACACACAAAGTACAAAGGCTAGAGGCCAAGGTGTTTATTAATGCACAGAAATGTGTTTGGTTGAGTACCACTGGGATTCTCATGTTTGCTTCTGTTAAACAGCAACAGAATACCAAAGCAATCTTAAAGAAAAGTAGTTACTTGCTGGAATTATATTGTGTGCAGTTGCAGTGTTACACACATTCTGAACACTTGTGGTAGTGCAATGGTAATTATCACAGATGTGGATTTTCCACAGGCATTGAAGGAAGGCATTAAACTATACCTTGCTACCAGACTAACATCAGCACAATGCAAGGAGAAGAAGCAGACTTCCATTTATATTAGGGCATAGGAATAAGTGTAGGCTGTTGTTCAATGCCATCATGAATTCATTTGCCTTTCTTTAATTCCCTTGACACGTGTAATCTATTGTTTTTCTCTTAAACATTTCAACTGATCCAACTGCCATAACAGTTTAAGGGAGAGAGTTCCAAATTTCCACTATCATTGTGTGAAAAAGCATTCCTTGATTGCCCTTCTAAAAATGCCTTAATATTTTAAGATTATGTTTGCTCTAGTTTTCCCTACCAAAGACTATAAACCCTCTGTATGCATCCTCTTGAATGCCCATCTTGATCTAAGCACTTTGATCAAATCATCACTTCCCTTCTAAACTTTGGAGAGTATAGATCAAGTTTATGTGGTGTGTCCTCCTTATTTAAGCCTCAGGACTCCACCGTCGATCTGGCAAATGTTGTATCCACTCCAGATCAATATATCCTTTCTCAGGTGCTGAGCACAACGCTTAACACAGTATCCCACATGGAATCTGATCAAAGTTCTGTGTAAATGAAGAATAATTTCTTGTCGTTGCACTTTGAAATACAATCCCATTTAAGATATAGACCAATATAGCAATAACCATTCTAATGACGTTTTGTGCTTGTGTACCAATTTATTTTTAGTGATTTGTGTACGCCAGTACTTAATAGGGAGAAACTGCAAGCTGATAGTTTTAAGAAAATATTCCAATTTGTCATGCTTCAATCAATGTGGATTGTTACAGTCCCCTCATACCTGTAAAGCTTATTAAGAAATCAGTAGTTAATACATAAAAGGTCAGTGTGAAATGTGGACACTGTGCCTTCACAAAATGGATCCTAGAGTCATGTGACTTTTTGTGGTTTCAGGACAGATAGAGAGAACTATGTCTGAAAATAGCTATAAGGAATTGCTTAAAATGCATGTGCTGACTGACCAACCCTCACAATTTCAGTGAAATAGTTTGAAATGAGAATGGCTCCTAAATTTAATAAAAACATCAATGCAGAATTTTAAATACAGACATTTTGGAGGCTCATCATGATAAAGGCCAAAGCTGTTGACCAATGGTGTGCATAATGGAAACATCAATACCTTTGTCATATCACAGAAATTTGCTTGTGATTCAGAATTTTTTTTTATTTGAAAAAGTATACTTTATTCATAGAATGTATAAAAAATAAAACATATTTATACACCTACCCAGTTATGCAAGCAGCTCCAGGTTACCCGGGGGTACGTACACCAACTAAAAGAGAAAAAAACAAAACAAAGAGAAAACGCTGGTGGTTGTCTCCCCGTACAGTCCCTGTTGGCCCCCTGACCAGTTGGGGAAGGTGCCAACTGGGCCCAGTTACCAGATAGGGCCCTTTTTCTATTCTGGGCGAGGGGTTTCATACGGTGGTCTTTCCCCACCGTGCCTTGGCGGCGGCTGCCCCAAGCTTTAGCGCGTCCCTCAGCACGTAGTCCTGGACCTTGGAGTGCGCCAGTCTGCAACACTCGGTCGGGGTCAGTTCTTTTAGCTGGCAGACCAGCAAGTTGCGGGCAGACCAAGGCGCGTCTTCCACCGCATTGATGGTCCTCCACGCTCAGTTGATGTTGGTTTTGACGTGTGTCCTGGCAAACAGCTCGTAGAGCAGGCTTGTGATTCAGGAATACTTGGAAGTACTTTTTTTAAAATCCACAAGCACATTCTAGGGGAGGTCTATCTGGGATGTTAAGACTATGGGGAACCAGTTCTCAGTCAGGATAAGGGAAGGCCTGACTTAAAATTTGCCTTTGGAAGAAAATTGAGGCTTACTTATTTTAAGTCCCTGAGTATTGTTCTTCTCTTGAAGAATTCAATCTACTTTGATTGGAAAGCCAAAAGTTTGCTGCTGTTTGGATTGAACTAGTCGTGCTGCTGGGATTGAAAATTCATCACCAGATACTTCTGACCTTCATCTTTCTTCAGGATATTGAAAAGGAATTGTTCAAACCCATGATATTTCAACCACCATCTTGAGGACTGATTAAAAGTGTTTTTTATAAAATATCCTTGAAAGGGATTGAAGTGCATGGTACAAATTTAGAAATCATCTGTCTGGTATCCTGTCTATGTGGGAAATAAGTATAATTATGTTTTGAGTGTTGTGAAAAATAAACATTTTTTCTTTCTTTTGCTTTGATTTTACATGAAAGACTAGTTGGTGTTCACTTTTTAAAGTCACAGTACTTAATACTAGGGAAAACATTCTTCAAAAACCCTTCTTATTTTGGTCAACTAAGTAGTTAGAAAATGAGAGAAGTTATCCCATATTTCTGTGTCAGTTACAGAATGACCATATATTTTCCTACAATGAAGTCCATCTGTTAATAGTATTTTTACTCACTTAAACTTTTGATGAAAGTTTGCAACATTTTGACCCCAGATATGCAAATTATAGTTTTCTCTCAATTTAATATAATCTGCAAACTTGGATGTACAACACTCAATTTAATCTTGGACTTTAATATCAGTTTGTGTTGAGATCAGCTTTAATTGATTTCCTAACTACAAGCAGATAATTTTAATTCTGGATATTTGCATAAAGACATTCCTTGGCATCTAATAATGATATTTCATCACTTTTAATTTTTCTCAGGAGTAACAAAGAATCAGTTAGGCATTCATCACGTGGTTTCACACAAGGCTGGGGTCTTACTACATTCAGGAAAAACGTGGCCAACTGCTGAGGATTTGCAATCCTTGGTTTCAGTGTACATTCATATCTGACCTGGCTACTAAGTTGCATTGTTTACTTTTACACTGGCATACATTTCAAAGTGCTTTTCATCAGTAAAGTTTAGAGAATGCAAAATTACCTGCACTTGTATAATGTTTTATCATGTCTTGCAAGGAGCCCAATGAATAACTTTTGAATTGTTGTTATGTGAAATAAAGTCAACTACTATCTTCTATTCATTTAGTGGGTGGGAATTAGAAAAGTGTTTACTATCTGTTGTGAATTATGATTTTAACAAGAATTGGCACCTTCCCCTCTCCAAAAAGTGCAGTTGTCAACACTCCACTTATTTTCTATTAACAACAAATTTGCTGTAAATTATAGACTATAGGGATTAATTATTGTTGACATTGCTACTCCCAATATATTTTGTCAAGGCTAAACAACATGATTGTTTGCAAACTATGATTATATAAAACACTAACATATTTAATGATAATTAACTGACCTCTATAAAGCTGGATTTGTTGTTTTACAAAAGCTGTACACGAAAATACTGTGTTCATATTTATGATAACATAGCAGGTTGTTGTTGGGGCAGCTGGAGCTACTGAAGGATTGATTGGATAACTGATTGTAATGGAGTGACCTTTCAAACATATCAAAGGTTAACCTCTTCATATCCACTGAGCAACTTAGTCAATTTTAAATCTTGTGTCTCAATTTATTGGAAAGACCAGCCTCTGCGATTGGATTTTAATCAATGAAAGATTGGTTTCAAATTGCGTAAGTTCCACTTTCAAAAAAAGCTGCAAAAATAGGTTGGTAAAGTAATTGTTTTTTAAGTGCAGAAAATGTTAGAATAAGGTATAATGGAATTTGAGTAACATTGAGTACCATGATGTGAGAGAATGGAATAAGCAGCAATGGGGAATATAAGAATTATTTTACATTCAGGGCTGCATTTTTTATTTGGTTTTAATAATTATTTTAGTAGAACAGGGTGAATGTCATCAGTGCATATCTGCCCTTGACATCTTAATGACATTTATGAGATTTCAAGGTTATTTAAATCAACATGTGTGGAGATTAAAAGCGCATCTGTTAAAAATTCCTTGCTACTCCCTGATGATTTATAAGAAAACTAAAGTAAGTGAAATAATCAGCATAAAACCCAATAGGTTCATACATATGCATAAATCCATTAGACCTGCACCAAACTCAGTCACATATCGCTGTATTTAACAACAGAGCTACCGTTCTGAAGGATTAAGATAAAGTGGAGTTTGGGATTAAAATACTTCCACATTTTAACCTGTCAATTTCAGAGTCAAACAAGTGGTGCATTAGTTTAAACAAGTCAACATCTCAGCCACGAATCCCCTATTTCAGATGTTATTGGGAGGCCTGGATTTTTTTCTCCAGAAATGCACTAATAAAGGATAGATAATCCATTTAGTTATTGTCAGGGAAATCGTCAGTGGCCTCTGGCTTCCCTATAAAGGGCAGATTAAAAAAGCAGTGATCCCCTGGACAGGCAGCTAGGATGTAAGTGGATACAAATGTTAAACATTGAAGTAAATTATTCTCAGTTTTACACCTAGGTTTGGAGCATTCAAACTCTACATACACCAAAGATCCGATCACTATTTCTACCAGCAGTATACCTGCTAATATATTGACTGAGCCCATCCAAAGCAGCAACTTATAGGAAGCAAAATATTAAACTGAATAAATGCAATTAAGCAATTGCAGCCATGCCCTTAGATAAGGCCTATAAATGGGCCGCCTTCCAAATATTTAAGTAATAAAAATGATGATTCTTGAATTCTAATATTTCCAATACACTGTTATTTGGATTATTTTTAAAATGGTGTCCTGGAGGAATGAGGGAATTGCTCTGGCTGGCAAATCTAATTTCTCATGTTTATAAGCATTTAAGTAATAAAACTAAAACTCCGAGTGTTTACAAAAAGTAAATGGCTCCACTATAAAGAAAAATACAAATGCTGGAGGCCAACTGTTTATTAATGTAGACAACATTTTTTGTTGAATATCACTGGGAATTCAATGTTTAGTCTTAATGCTGTATAGGGACCTATTTATTATGAGAAAGAAGGGGAGATTTTAAGTTGCCAATTTCAAATGGGTGATCTTATCACCCTGATATCACACTTCACAATGTCTATCACCTCTGGCAGAATGTGATTCAGATTGAGAGTTGTTTCAGGTAATTCACTGCCACCAATCTTCCTTTGTCTATACTTTGCTCTGGTCCTGTCCAATCAATAGTCGTGAATGATACACCACAAGTCTTCCCTCTGGAGCTGTACAGAATACAATTATTCCCTGTCAAGGTTAGTACGGAACCCACTGTCTTCCACCCATAGACTGTGCTCAACATCATCAGAAGAGGCAGAGTACAATGTAACAAGACACTAATTCCTCAGATCCATTACCTTAGCCAATATCTCTCCCTAAGCTTTTTGCCTAACAGTTAACTTAGTATATAATAGTGCATATAACTATAACAAATTTATCACCATTCTGCTTCCACCCAGTTTCAGACTTCGCAAATACAGAAAGTCTGAATATTTTATAATTTTCCCAAAATGCTCTGTCTTCAGACTTATAAGAGTGGGAGGTCTTTCATCTGAGTACTGTTGACCTTGATTCTGATCTGTGGAATATTTCCCCATTGGAGAATCTTTTACTTTGTGGGTATCCTTCATGGAGAATGTCATTCCTTTCCATCTTGTTGTTGGTCCAATACCCTTATTTACATACAAGACCCTTATTCTTGTGAAATTCTCTTTATGGAGGAACTCTTCCCTGTGTTATCGTGGACAGGTCAGATTCTGGATTGCTGTCCACTCCGCTATTTTTGTCACTGACACTTCCTGTTCTGTTTTAGAAAGGAGAGGATTACATTTCCACTAGTCCGGTAAAATCAGTAACTTCTGTTTTGTGGACAATATGAAACAGCTTTCTTCTGCCAACATAAGTAATTCTTCCTTCTGCATGAGTTCTGCCATGAGTCTGGGAAGCCCAATGAAAGCTTTTCTACCAATGGTCTGGTTGTTCTGTCATAATGTGTACCTGGGCCAGTATTTGGACATTTGATTACTTCACCATCAGCTGTTTTGGTGAAGGCTGGCAATCTCATCAGACTCTTCTGATGCGATTAAGGTCAATACTTCACTGAAGGTTGAAAAATGATAACTTTTGATCCTTAATAGTGTATACCTTTTCAACTTTCTTCTATGTGTTGCATTAAAATGTAACCTGTAACATTCCTATGCTCTTCTCGGTTATTCCATCTCCATATGTAATCGCGTCTCTGTATACTGTAAGTTCTGCTTTGTCAGCCATGGAAATGGGTCCAATAGGTCTGCACTCTACAAAGTCAGAAGTGCAAAACACCGGGTTATAGTCCAACAGGTTCATTTGATGTCACAAGCTTTCAGAAAGTAGCTCCTTCTCCACCTTGCTTGTAATTTCTATTAAACCTATTGGACTATAACCTGGTGTCGTGTGACTTCTGACTTTGTCCACCTCAGTCTAACACTAGAACCTCCACATTGTCACTTGTCTGAAAATTAAGATAAGCACTGTCTTGTTAATCATCAAAATGTTTAGAATACCTTTACCTAAGTCACACTGTTTTGTATAGCTAAAATGCAGTTTTGCCACTTCTTCCCAGGCAAGTGTAGTTCTCCCACTTGTTTTAAAAGATATCAAGAACATTTTTCTCTGAAAATTTTAAAATACGTTCTCTGGCTACAGCTATTGCCAGACTTTGTGTTGAAGTCATAGTTTAATTAATCAGTCCCAATGTTTTTAAACCGTTAAGTTCTCCTGCCTTTTCTCCTTCTGCTAGACTGTTTCACTAGATTGCTCTAAATTTGCTCTTTTCCCGTTTAAATAAATTCCGAGGCTTTCCTGATTTTTGCCTAAAGGTGAGATAACAAGGTGTAGAGCTAGATGAACACAGCAGGCCGAGCAACATTACAGGGGCAGGAAGGCTGAAGTTTTGGGCCTAGATCCTTCTTCAGAAATGGGGGAGGGGAAGGGGGATCTGAAATAAATAGGGAGGGGGGGAGGCGGATAGAAGATGGGCAAGGAGAATATTAGGCGGAGAGGAGACAGATGGGTCAAAGTGACAGGGATGGAACTAGTAAAGGTGAGTGTAGTTGGGAAGGTAGGGAGGAGATAGGTCGGTCCAGGGAAGATGGACAGATCAAGGGGGCAGGATGAGGTTAGGAGGTAGGAGATGGGGGTGGGGCTTGGGTTGGGAGGAGGGGATAGGTGGGAGGAAGGACAGGTTAGGGAGGCGGGGATAAACTGGGCTGGTTATGGGATGTGGTAGAGGGAGGGGAGATTTTGAAGCTTGTGAAGTCCACATTGATACCATTGGGCTGCAGGGCACCCAAGTGGAATTTGAGTAGCTGTTCCTGCAACCTTCAGGTAGCATCGTTGAGACACTTCAGGAGGCCCAGGATGGAATGTTGTCTGTGGAATGGGAGGCGGAGTTGAAATGGTCCGCGACTGGGAGGTGCAGTTGTTTACTGCGAATGGTATTCCCTTACCCTTTCACTGTTCCTTGTAGCTGTGCCTCTTGAAACTGAATCATGATGGTGGTAATGCTCATTATGAAAGTTGCGAAGTCTCTTTTGTTTCATTCCTTTGCCTTCCCTTTCTGGTTTAAGCATCATTTTAAAAAAAAATTTTCCCCCTTTCCTCTTAAAGATACCTACATTTACGATGGGAGCCTTATGTTGCTCCATACTGTGTGCCTTTTGCTAAGGAGTCTGACTTTTTCTAAGTTTGATTTCCTTTTCTCCCTTTACCTATTCCCTGCTCATTTTTCTTTCTGTCTCTTAGCAGGTCCTGGTGAAGCTTTGTCTTTAAAATGCTGCATTTGCTTTGTTGCTTCATCCGTGGCTGTGCAGTCTTTGTTCATGATTGTGTTTGTGTTGCTGACTGACTGGATTCTTAAAGCAGCAATGCTTTTAAAGTGGTAACTTAACTTGTCTTCAAATTGTTCTTTCTTTCAGACCTTTGTCTCCTCATGGCTGATTTGTCTACGTGGAATTTGAATCCACACTGATGCTCAACTTTAATATTACTCTGTTTGCCACTACTGGCACCATCTGCTATCTGTGCAAGATACAGTTCATAGAATCCTTGCAGTATGAATTCAGCCCAACAGATCCAAACTGCCCCTTCGAAGAGCATCCCACCCAGATCCATTCTCCTAACCCAGCAGTTCCCAGGTCTAACGCACCTAACCTAGACATCCCTGGGCACCACGGGCAATTTAGCATGACTATTCCACCTACCCTGCACAAGTTTGGATTGTGGGAGAAAACCAGAGCACGTGGAGGAAATACACGCAGAAATGGGAGAATGTGCAAACTCCACACAGGCATTCGCCCGAGGCTGGAATCGAATCCCGCTCCCTAGTGCTGTGAGACAGCAGTGCTAACCACTGAGCCACTGTGCCGCCCTGAGTAAGAGGTATTTGAGGTAACCCACTGTCACTAATCCTTCTTTGTCAATACTTGTCAATATCTTGATAACTGGTAGAGAATGCACCAGTCTTTACAGAGGAGCCATTGTTCTTCATTAACAAGATGCTTTATTCCATAATAGCAATTAGTACAACTATATTACAAGTCAAACATAATTACTAGTACTGTCAGGAGCAGAAGGGATCAATGTGCAAAATTGTATGGGTTGAATAAGATTACATTTTTTGCTTCATCTTGCCAAAATTGCAGAAATGATTTGGGACTTATTTACTTGTCCATGGGATGTGAGTATTCCAAGCTGGACCAACATTTATTATCCATGCTTAATTACCCTGGAGAAGGTGTTGGTGAGCAGCTTTCTTAAACTGCTGCAGTCCTTGGAATCCATGGTGTTATCAGGGTCAGCATTCCATTGTTTTGCTCGTGAAGGTATAATGATATTGTTTCAAATCAGGATGGTATGTGATTTGAAGGAGAACTTGCAGTTGGTAGTGTTCCCATGTATCTGCTGCCCTGGCCTTTCTCTGTGTTAGGGGTAGTGGGTTTGGAAGATACACTTGCAAGAATCTTGATATTACAATGCGTCTTGTATATGGTGAACACTTCTGACACTATGCATTGATGTTGAAGGGACTGATGTTGAAGTTGATGGATGGGCTGTTGATCAGGTGAACTGTCTTGTCCTGGATGGTGTCACGTTCTTCTTGAGTGTTGTACTTGTCTAGGTAGATGCAGAAGATTCCATCGTACCCCTGACTTGTGCCTTGTAGGTGGTATATACAGCCACTGAGAAGGTGAATTGTTCCATTCAGAATTCCTTGTCCCCGACCTGATCATGTAGCCACAGTTTTAACATCGTCAGTTCTTCACTTCTGGTCCACTTCAGTTTCTGGTCAATGGTAACCCCAGGATGTTGATGATGTTGGATTCCATGAGGCTAATTCCAATATACATAAGGGGTCAATGATTAAATTCTCCCTTGTTAAAAATGATCATTGCCTACCACTGTGTGGCATGAATGATACTTGCCACTTATTATCCCATGCCAGGATGTTTTCCAGATCCACATGACATGACCTACTCCAGTTTCAGCTGCAAATAGTGCCAAATATTGTACAATTGTCAGCGACCATCACCAACTTTGACCAGATGATACACATGAAAGTATGAATATATAAGCAACGAGCATGATTAGACTGAGGTAACAAGGTGTAGAGCTGGATGAACACAGCAGGCCAAGCAGCATCAGAGGAGCAGGAATGCTGACATTTTGGGCCTAGACCCTTCTTCAGAAATCATTTCTGAAATTACTTCTTCATTTCTGAAAAAGGGTCTAGACCCAAAACGTCAGCCTTCCTGCTCTTTTGATGCTGCTTGGCCTGTTGTGTTCATCCAGCTCTACACTTTGTTATCTCAGATTCTCCAGCATCTGCCATTCCTATTATCTCTGAAGCATGATTAGACTGTTCAGCTCCTCAGAACTGCTTTCATCACCATTTCAGGAACAGAGTTGTCAAGACTTGTGACTCTCTGAGAGAAGAAGTTTCATCTCAGTTTTAAACAGGTGACACCTAGTTCTAAATCCTCCCAAAACATGAAACATCCTCACCATATTTTCCCTGTCAAGACTGCTCACCTTGATGGAGGGATGGTCACTGATGTAGCAGCTATAGGTAGTTATGCCTGAGACATTATCCTGAGGGATTCTTGCAGTGAAGTCCTGGAGCTCAGAACATTTGACTTCCAACACAACTATCACACATTGTCATACATAAGACACCAAACAGTGAAGAGCTTTCCGTCTAATTCCCAAAGACTGTTTTGCCAGGGCTCTTTGATGCCATATGTGTTGCCCTGATGTCAAAGGTATTCACTCTCGCCTCACTTCTGGCAGAAATGCAGTTCCGTTGGTTATGTTTGGACCAACGTTGTAATGAGACCAGGAAATGATTAATCCTAGTAGACCCAAAACTTATCATCAATGAGTGGATAATTCCTTTGCAAGTGCTGCTTATTTGCATGGTTGACAATCTCTCTCACCACTTTGTTGATGATGGAGTGAAGACTGATTGGGTGAGTTGGACTTGACCTGCTTTTTTGTCTACGGGGCAAACCTGGCTAATTTTCCACCGTCTGATAGATGTCAGTGTTACAACTGTGATGAGGTAGCATGGCTGGGAATTTGATTTGTTCCAGACGACAAGCCTTTGGCACTTTTGCTGGAATGTTGCCATGTCCCATAACCTTTGCATTATCCATTGCCTTCAGTTTTTCCTTGATATTATATGAAGTCAATTTAATTTGTTGAAGACTGGGATCTTAAATGCTGGAAACCTCAGGGGACTGATTAGGATGTAGTTATCCCATCAATTCATCATACGGAGCTGTGAGAGCAACAACGGTGATCGAAGAGGATGGTGGGACAATTTTGTTCACAATGATAGTTGCAAAGTTAGCAGGACTTGGATTTTTTAATGTAAGTCATCATATTTAATCAGAAGGAGCACTGAGAGTGAGTTGAGAAGGTCAGAATACATAGGAGGCAGGAGATTTTGTTATGTTGACGAGGAGAATAATAGAAGAACAAAGGTTGTCTTTTTCTCACATGACCATGTCACGAGGAGAATGTGTAAACAATAGCATACTATGCACAATGATCCATGAAGTAATGCTCCAAGGAATATATATATTCCGGAGATCCATTAAAGTGTTGAGATGCCTCTTGAAGCAATCGCTGAGTAATCTCCCCAGTGCACATGCCTATATTGATCAATAGACTGTCATGTGATCCACTTTGCCTCTGACTCAGGTCAAGTGCCTTTAGATAATTCAAAAGCATTGGCACTGAGAGCAGGATCAATGACATGCATCTGGGACACTGTTGGTTGGACGCATCAGAGGATATAAGTCCAGTGATCTTGTGACACACTTATCAGAAGACTGAACTTGAGTGTGAACAGAAGATAAAGAAGCAGGACCTGTGCTGTCATAACTACAGAGACCAGAACCACACAGCTCAGAGTCATGGACCTCGAATATCCACAAGCCAGAACTATGCAGAACAAGCAGATGTCAAATGATAGGTCAGAATTGCGCAGGAAAGTCAGAATTGTATTGTTGACAAAATGATTGTGTGTCTGTGTGATTGCATTGTGTGTTAAGTTAAAGACGTTCAAAGATTTCCAAGGGTTTTATTCTAATTTGATAGTTTAGTGTAAACACCAGTTTCTACCTTCCTCATCTATATTGTAACACTGTCCAGAAACTAAAGTCTAATGGGGCAGAATCCATCTCATTTTTTAAATAGATTTACATGGTGGTGGGTTGAGTATTCTGAAGGCTGTGAATGAAATGTTACCCCGTCAATTCATTTCTGGCCAAAATCCTTGGGGCTGTACTTGCTCCTTAGGGTGTGTAACTTCATTCATTCCTGGTTGCAGAGAGAGATACTGCTCTGATATACCAAACTTGTCGAGCAAGTTTCTTCCTTTCTTCCCCCACGGTTCTATTCTACCTTTTCTGACTGACCTAGCAGATGGTGGAAAAAAAACACAAAAATATCCTTACTGTTCCCTTGGACAGAAAGCTTTACTTGAAGATCCCTTTATTTGTTTATCCACCCTTCATCTAACTGGTATTACAGAACAATGGGAGCTCCTGATCTTGAATATTGTACAATGTGTGAACTACCTTCTGATGGGTTCTGTCATCTCCTTTATTATATCAAACCTGTGGATGTCATTGTTTCCCCAGGCAACTTGGAGTCGGCAATTTGGTGATCAATGTCTCTGCTGGTAAGGATTGGTTCTAGTCTAAGATTTGAAAAGCTTTATTCTTTCTGATCTTTGGATCAAGGGCCTCTGTTTTAAAAAGGGATTGTTTTCCAAAAAATAGGTATATTACCTTGGATTAAAATGATAACCGTTCAACACAACCAGATTGTTTGCTATACTTATCACAACTTGTTCGTGGAAATTCACTCTGCAAAGTGTTAATGGATGGCATTTCGTCTGGCAAGATATCCTCAGTATTTGAGACAACATCCTGTGTGATTGCTAATAGGGAGTTCAGATTGTTTCCCATGGCAACGTCATATGACTTCAGCTGGATTCAACAATGTAGTTTCTTTCAACAAACCAATGTGTTCATATCAAAGCCTTGAACTCTTATTTTTTGTCATAGTTCAACTTGGGGTAATTGTCTGTGTGGTCATTGATTATGCTTTTATAACATGTTCTGCCTTTTTTTCAACAGCATGTTATGCACATATTGTTAGCAGGTAGACATGAAAGAGCGGAGAACTGTGGTGATCTGTCTTCCAAACATGAGAGCTGCCAATGTCGGTAAACAATTGTCTTGAGGTAGCACTTGGGTTTAGTATAGTTATCCAAAATCTTGGCAAGTTAATTTATATTTGACTATCATGGATTTTATAGTATAAGTAGTACAATCTGTAAGACTGTTTGACTGAGGGCAGTGAGGAGAAGAAATAATGCTTTCTACACCCCATTTCCTACATATATATTGGAAAGGCCCACTAATATACTGCAGCCTGTTTGCAGACTCAATTTGTTGAGGAACAGTGAACATACTAAGTAAAGCGGTAAATGTCTTAAAATCTTTGCATGAGGATTTAATGCACAAAGGAGTATTTAGCAAAATGGTCAGACAGGAGAATGTAAACATTACCTTGGACATGGAAATTTCCATGACAATCTTACACCATGGCTCAAAAAGAATCCAGTTGAGAATGAAGCATTCTCTCAATTGTTGCAGTTGATGTAGGTAATATGTTCACATGACTTGATTAATTGATCCTCGGCCAATATGTGGATTCATACACTTGTGTCTTAGTTTCTTGTTCTTAGTCATGTGATCCATTTGGAAATGGTCTGGCATGCCTTGAGGTAGATAGTATGAAATTGCCATTTGCTTGCTTAAGAAGATTATATTCCTACAGAATTCTTTTCAATCTCTGAATGAATGTGCTATGTCAAAGACCTATTGGATGCATTCAGGCCACCATAGATGATGATCTTTTGCAGCTGGTTATTACTTGATATAGCTTGAAGAACCTGCCTGCAGCTGTGCCCAAATAAATGAGATCAATGTTAAAACAACCTTCTAGCTTCAATCAGTAACATCTATCTGTCTAAGGGAATATCTTTGATCTTTGTATGGTTTGGATGCCAGCTAAGATCATCGGAAGTAGACATCTGGGAACCTTGTTTATATTTTACTTGGGTAGCATACCCTTGATTATTCATACACAGTCAGTGGAGTTGCAGAGATTCACTTGTGGGAGGTTTTAGGCGGATCATTTATAGTAGTTTGTGGTCAGTATGAAAAATTAAATGCTTGCTAGAGCAATGCAATAACACAACATGATCCATAATGTAATTGCTGTCTGTGAAGCAATGTTGTAAGAAATGGCATGAAGTTATGGGAGATCCTGAGAATTGTTGAGATGCCACTTCCTGAGGGGATCTCCCCTTTATGTATATTTGAGCTGATCAATACACTGCTGCTTGATTCACTTTACAGCTGACTCATGTTGAGTGTCTTTAGGCCCTCTCCATGAGGAGCTGTACAGAAAGTGTGCTGTTTACAAAGGCTAGTGTAGAATGTAATGTCTGCACCCATGGGACGTGTGTGACATCAGAATCAGTAGAGGTCCATATAACAAATACATTAACCCCTTCATGACAGGTGGGATTATAATAGCTGTATATAATGCCCATCCTTCCTTTGTGGTCCACCAGGAAGCGACTGACTTAATGAAATTGCATAGGAAAAAAAGGCATCAGTCAGCTGCTGGCTGACTTCTTGCTGGTACTCAGTAAGTTGTAATGAGCTTTTATGGGACTTAAACTGAATAAGAGAGGGTAAGTGAGATATGAAAGGCCTAGGTCTTTATTTGTTGGCCCTGGGTGGGTGCAGAGGCAAACCTGATGCTTAAAAATAATCAGGCATTACATGCCATTCCTGGCACTGGCCATTTTATGACACTGAGTTCAGGATCAATAGGGCATCCTGTGGCCATAATACAGGCAGCCAATTAGACTCGCTAAGAACTTTGTTAAAAACACCTAACAGATGGAGAATAGAATTCTTTGGTCAGTACCCCACCACATTTGATAGCAGTTTAACTGCTTTGAGGCAGGCATTCAGACTCAGACCGGGAGGCCAGAGCTGCAAGCAAGCCCGAGTGTTCTTTCCATCCTTGTCTGCTCCTGTATTATTTTGTCGAAGGTCCCTGCCTATGCTTACTGTCTCCACACATCCCTACAATAAGATGGTGCAGTAGTTTCATTTCTGTTTCATCTTCAAACATTAAAATGCTTACTGAGAAGGTGTCTCTATATTGAAGTACTCTCTCAGTTACTGAGAATGCACTGGAGCCTGTTGCCCCTCTCAAGTTTAAGCTCTTTAAAGTCCATTGTCCCACCTTTAATTGCACAGGTGCACTACAGCATGGTAATATTCACGTCAGTTTTCCTCTTGATTTTGTATTCTTGTCCTGATGAGTGTAAGACAAAAAAGTATTTTTCAGTAATACCAAGCCTGTACAACAAAATGACTGTTTAAAACATTTCAGCTAACTTCCTTATATTTCAGTGACATCAGAAGAGAAGTGAGAAGCTGAAGTGACTTTCTTTTTAAAGTAGTAGGATTTATTATCTAATAAATAGAGGGATGAGGATGATTTTAATCTTTTGAAATATATGTTCTGTGCCATGTGGGTTCTTTATTGGCTTCGTAGGAACTGAATAGCCTGTGTCCTGAAAGTGTCGTTAGCTGCAACAGCTAGAACAGCAGCTGGTGTCACTTTAGCACATCTGAGGTTGAGAGATTTGAAAATAGCCAGTTATAGATGTGGTAATGCCATGACTTAGAGAGAAAATAGGTGACCACCAGGCAGTCAAAAAGAATCAGGAAGATAGTGCAGCAGAACTTCTCCCTTTCCTATTGGCATTTATTCCAACAGGAATTCTGGTGGAAGTGATGGTTCATCTGGGGAGTTCAGCCAGTGCAAAGTTCATGGCTGAACAACGTTACAGAAGGCACGAAGAAGACTAGATTGGCAATAGATAGAAGATTCGTGAAAAGAAGAACCAGCATTGTTGTAGTTGCAGACATGGATTCAGGATGGTCGATTCTCCTCTTCTTCGTGAATATTGCTGCGTGATTGCAGAACAGCCTGAAGGTGAAGAGTAAACAACCAGCACTCAGGTTACACTTGGGAATCAATGACACATTAAAAAGAGGGTTATAGTTTTGTAGTCATAGTTTAAAGCGCTTGATAAGAAAATAACAAGTAAGATGTCAAAAAATAGTAATGTTTGAATTACTTCTAGTATTAAAGCAGATGAATGAGGGGCTGGAAAGATAATTCACATCAAAGCACTTTGAATTCTTCCAACTTTGGGACTAGATCTGGGCAAGTTTGGAGTGAGATAGCCATATTGTAGGTTATTCACTAAAATAACTTGGCAGGTCTACTGACAATAAGAGATGACATCAGAGAGGCATACCAACTGGTACAGGATACAGAAAGAGACATATAAAACCAGAGAAGCAATTTGGAACACCTCCTCCCTCACCCCTATCCCAGGCCCCAAGATGACATTCCACATTAAGCAGAGGTTCACCTGCACATCTGCCAATGTGGTATACTGCATCCACTGTACCCGGTGCGGCTTCCTCTACATTGGGGAAACCAAGTGGAGGCTTGGGGACCGCTTTGCAGAACACCTCCGCTCAGTTCGCAACAAACAACTGCACCTCCCAGTCGCAAACCATTTCCACTCCCCCTCCCATTCTCTAGATGACATGTCCATCATGGGCCTCCTGCACTGCCACAATGATGCCACCCGAAGGTTGCAGGAACAGCAACTCATATTCCGCCTGGGAACCCTGCAGCCTAATGGTATCAATGTGGACTTCACCAGTTTCAAAATCTCCCCTTCCCCTACTGCATCCCTAAACCAGCCTAGTTCGTCCCCTCCCCCCACTGCACCACACAACCAGCCCAGCTCTTCCCCCCCCCCCCCCACCCACTGCATCCCAAAATCAGTCCAACCTGTCTCTGCCTCCCTACCCGGTTCTTCCTCTCACCCATCCCTTCCTCCCACCCCAAGCCGCACCCCCAGCTACCTACTAACCTCATCCCACCTCCTTGACCTATCCGTCTTCCCTGGACTGACCTATCCCCACCCATACTCTCTCCACCTATCTTCTTTACTCTCCATTTTCGGTCCGCCTCCTCCTCTCTCCCTATTTATTCCAGTTCCCTCTCCCCATCCCCCTCTCTGATGAAGGGTCTAGGCCCGAAACGTCAGCTTTTGTGCTCCTGAGATGCTGCTTGGCCTGCTGTGTTCATCCAGCCTCACATTTTTATTATCAAGCAATTTGGAAGATATTTGGTGGCACCTCTGTAAGGCTGAATGTAATAAAGCCTAAATGAGGAATGCTGTGCAAGAATGTCAATGTGTGAAATATGATAAATTAAATTGGTGAATTATGATGCAAACAGCCACATAGAAATATGTTGTGGCGATAATGGAAATTTGATTCAAAGAGCAATTCAGAAAGGTCAACGATCTGGAATGTTAACTCTGATTCTCTCCATGGGTACTGCCTAACCTATTGATTTTTTTTTTCCAGTTTTTCATTCTTCTTATGATAAATGTTATGTGTGGCATAAAATAACGATGTAAGTGTTTGGAATCTATATATGTATTTTAAAATTACATTTAAAATATTGTGTGCAAAGACAGACAAATACATTTTTAAGCTTCAAATACAGAAACAGATTGCAGTGTGAAAGTCAATTTGGAATATAAAACAAACCTGGTTTTCAACACCGAAAAGATACTCAGATATACAAATTCACCCTCCATTTTTCACCTAAAAGATGCATGTTTAGGTTTATCCTTGCTTTAGGATTGTACCTCAAATTTTCATCATATTTAGAGAATGGGAAACATATTATGAATATGTTAAAGTTTGTTCAAATCATGATGATGTATCTGATCACAAAATTCTGACATCTGAAAGAAGATGCCAGTATAGACTAAGTATCTGGAGAATCAGGTCTTAGACCTACACCGGAGAGCTGGTGTGAGTACCGATCAATAATGAGTTCAAGTGCCTTGTTTTGATATAAGGAGCCAGCAGCGTCAAGGACAATGTATGTGCAATCACCCACAAACCAAGATATTCCAGACCAGGTTCTCAACCTGCAATGGACCATGCTGGCTTAAAGCACAGTATAAAGCATGGTGACAGCTGGGGTATCAAAACACCACCAGAGCCATGACCTGAAGTTAGAACATAGTCTCAGTGATGCAGCTGTAAATGGAAGACTATGAAGGCTGGACAGGACCTCAGAAGACTTTGTAGGTGTATCTGAATAAAAAGCAGGAAAACTCCAAAGGCAGACTATGACTTCAGAAGAGTGTGAGAGAGAAAAATGTGAAAAAGTAGGAGATCATAAAAATGACATGGGGAGACTTTGAACATAGGGTTACAAATGGAGAGCTAACAAAGGGTGGATAAAGGAACTTCCGAAGAATTTTAAGAACTAGTCAAGAACTGGCAATACTTTCCAGAATGCAGATACAGAATCAGAATACTTTGACAGAAACAAGGAAAGAATATACACCAGACTGCTGCCTGGGTAGAAGCTTTTAGTCAATGAAGAGAGATTGGATAAGGTTGAGTTGCTTTCTGTAGAACAGAGAAGGCTAAGAGGGGACTTGGTTGAGGTGCATAATATTATGAGGCGCATAGACAGATTGGTTAGGAAGCAGCTATTCCTCTAAGTTGGAAAGTCAATAATTGGGGTCATAATTTTAAAGTAAAGAGCAGGAGGCTTAGAGCGGATTTGAAGAAAAGAGTTTTCACCTAGATGGTCGGGATGTCTGGAATGCACTGCCTGTGGGAGAAGACGAAGCAATCCTCACAACCTTGGGGGAAAAAAAGCATGAATGAGCACTTGAAATGTCATGACACTGAAGACTATAGGCCAGTGTTGGAACAAGAGGTTAGTGTAAGTAGGTTGGTGCAGATTTGATGGGCTTAAGACCTGCTCTGTGCTCTATTACTCTATGATTCTTTGGTGATGATGGCTCACACAGATCAGTCAGATTCAATAGCTCATAAAGGATGACAGCTTCAAAAGAGACCTTGTCATGACCTTAGCTATTCGATTAACAGAGAAGGCCACAGTGAGGTCAGCGGTGGTAGATTTGGAAATAGCAGTTTTATTACTATAGAATGGTTTCAGGCTTTCAACTGAATAAGCAGCACCATCAGTTCAGCATATTTTTATATACTGTAGGTCCAAGAGCTAACGATGTTCTGCTAAGGCAAGGAGTAGAAGAAAATACTATGGAGTAAGTTACATTGATTGAAGCATTCAACACATCGTTCAACCCTAATTAAAAAGTGGAAACACAGTTGAAAATTGAATCAGCAATATTAGTGTTTGGAGGATCAATCAACCACTTTGTAATGGCTTTATGTCATCCAAAAGGATGTTGTAAGTCCAGCATTTTGAATAATGTATTAATTAGAAAGCATACAATAGTCAGCATGAAGGGTGAAACATTGATAAACTTTCTTCAATCTATGGAGGATTTTAAAGCTGGAATGGACAATTTAGTTCCTTACATGAGTTGAAATTAGGACCCCAAATTGATTAATACTTCGAGGAAATATTGGGGATTCCTCTGATACAGTCAAAGGGGAGGCCACAAGATGGCATCATCACCCTTCCAAAGTGCTCCAAAACTGCAAAAGAGTGGGGAAAAGCATCACTGATCATATTAGATTATCTAAGACATGACTCCATACAGAATCACAGTGCAACAAGTGCCCAACAGGGAAAACTGAGTCTATAAGTGTGGCCAGTTGGGATGATTCAGAAAATACTGTAATTTAACAGCACCTTCATCAGGTCAAACATAAAGATAATGCCAAGCAATCACCATCTCAAATAAGAGATTATTTAATCACTGCCCCTTGACATTGAATGGTGTTACTATCATTGAATCTCCCACTTTCAACATCTTTAGTGTTACCATTTATTAGATGCTCAGCTGGATTCACTACATAAAGTACCTATAAGAATAGTTCAGGCGCCAGGAATATTCTGGCAAACAACTCACCTCCTGATTCCCCAAAGGCTGCGCACTATCGACAAGGCCCAAGTCAGGACTGTGATGGAATTATCCCCGCTTGCCTGGGAAGGTGCACCTCCAACAACACTCAAGAACTTTCACACTATCCAAGACAAAGCAGTATGTTTGTTTGACATCACACCCACAAGAATTTACTCCCTTCACCACTGATAGTACACACTGCTGTTGCTGAGTATCTACAAGTTGCATCGCAGATTTGACCAAAGGTCCTCAGACAGCAACTTCCAAACCCATGACCACTTCCATCTGGACGGGTAAGGGCAGCAGATACATGGGAATACTACCACATGCAAGTCCCCCTCCCAGCCATTCACTATCCTGACTTGGAAATTGGCATTCCTTCACTGTCAGTATGTCAAAATTGTGGAATTCCCTCCCTAAGGCCATTGTGGGTCAACTTAACTGTGTGGAATGTTGAAGCTCAAGAAGGCAGATCACCACTATTTTCTCAAGTGCAAGTAGGGACAGACAATAAATGCTGGCCAATCAGTGATGCCCAGTTTTACTACTATTGAATGTGACCTTTATGTCAAGGGCTGGCACTCTCACTTCTGAAATTCAGCTCTTTTGTCTATGTTTGAACTATTGCTGTAATGAGTGGCCCTGGCAGAACCCAAACTGTGCATCAATGACCAGGTTGTTGCTTAGCAGTGCTGGGCTTGACAGCACTGTGGCTGACAACTTACGTCACTAAACTGATGATTGAGAGTAGACTGATGTGGCAGTAATTGTTCATTAGAGGGAATATGTAATTGATTCTAGTCAACTATTATTCGAAATGGACTTTGAAGCAGCAAGACTTCATTCAGCCAGTACAAGCTCAGGGATCAGGAAGCTGAAAAGGACCTTTGCAATACAACAATTCCTGGAAGACTTAATATCAAACAATTTACATTTTCCTGACAGAATTTATTCCATTACTTCAACTACAACTTTTCAATTTACTAAATCACTCTTTCTCTGTATAATGGGACTAGTTTGTAACTTCATGTATATCTTCAATTAATATTTTTCTCTTCATTAATTCCCTTCGAAGACATATTGTATCATTCACCAAGATCCCTGATTGAAGTGTGCTCCAGTGTTTCACAATATCTTTATTAATTTTTTTAAACTTGAAAATAGATTCCTCTTTGAAGTATAATAATCAGAACTTCTGGTGGTCTGATTCGCTTGATCAATTATCCAAGATGAATTTTCTTGACTGTCCTGAGACAGCTCCCCTTTTGTATACAGCTCCTTAATAACCATTTCCTTTTCACCTGAGAGTGTCTCAAACATTCTTAGTTTAGCAGTTGATCACCCATTTAAACTTCAGTTTGGCTTTGGTATGTCCAATCTTATAACAGTGGAAACATACATTATCTTCGTATCACTTTTTTTAGGTTATAGCTTTCCTTTATTATTTAATGTCATTCTGCTCCCTAAAACTTGTACATTTCTTCCCATCTTCAGATCTTTTATTCCTTTAATTTCCTTGTATATTCCCATATGACTATTTCTACACTGTTTGCTTGAGATATCTACGGTATTTACCAAAACTGCTTCTTATATCTTTGATAATTGATGCTACTAATAAAAGCCTTGATGTTCACTGGAATATTATTTCAGAATTCTTTCATTTTCATGATTTCCCTCACATTCTCAAAATGTCTCCTTAAATGTAAGCGATCAAAACCACTAACTCTTTTTCTCTTGCAATTTCTACAAATTTTTGATAAGGTTTATTTCCTAAAGTCCTAAAATTTTAATAGATAAGATTTAGGATCCAGCTGATTAACATTGATTATTAACATTTTTAACAGTTTCATAGTCTATAGATTGTTCTTCTGACAAACTCATGTACACATTTATTGATACTTGTCCAAGCATTCCATAATTTTAAGGTCCAATCGTCTTTTGGCCACTTGGTATTCCCAGATACTTATTCAAATAAGGTGAAATATTTTTTAACTCCACTCTCTGCAAATGTCAGCATTAGTTGAAGATTTCTAGTTAAATCAAACCCCTTATTAGAATCAGAATTATTGTCTAAGCTCCTACCTCATCTTTCTTCCTTCAGTGTAATTTTTCTTTGCAAACCTTCTCATATTTTTCACTCTCTTTGAAGTTCAAGCTTTGTACACTCTATTTGCATTGTTTTTTGTTTTGCTTTGTTTAATTTTTTTTCCCCATTGTTCTTTTGTCTCTTTTTCTCTCTAACTCACATTTTCTTTTTATATATTTCTAACCGAATCTTAGCTAATTCTTACCTGTGACAACTCAATTTTATGTTTCTTGCCTAGTAATTATAAATGTTGAATAATCACTTTCAACATCTCAGCCTAGTGAGATCCTGCTTTTAATTCTAGCTTTGTTTCAACTGATGAGATTTCAATTCAGCCAGTTCTATTCTTCTATTCTTTTTAAACAAACAAAGCCATTTTGTAAATCCAAGCTTTGCAATAAACCTCACCACATCATATCCGTTTTATGTCCAGAACCTCTATAAACTAGTTTCGTTAAAAGACACGTAGATTCCTCCTAAACTCAATGAATTTATATTCTGGACAACTTTGCTATGATCCCAAATGATGGAAATAATGGACAAGTCCAATTAATGAATGAAGCCTGACTTGTTAGATCATACTCTTAATGTTTACAGTTGTTTATCATGGAAGTTATTCACTGAAACACATTCACATTTGATTATGATTGTAGACAGAACATACTTTATTACACAAAGGAAAAGAATAAACAGTTCTATATATATAGCTGACACAAAGATCAACACAAACATTAATACAAGTTTTCAAACTGTCGGCCAAAACATACTCAATCTGAGAGAAATAACTCTCCCAGCTCAGCGACTGAAATCTTAACTGATGCTCACCAGTTTCTGATCGGTTTCTGGGAGTTTAAATATTTCAGTAAGAGCAGGAAAGGTGGTAAAAGAGGGGGAGGTGTGCATTGTTAGTCAAGGACAGTATTACAGTGGCAGAAAGGACGTATGATGAGGACTTGTCTACTGAGGTAGTATGGGCTAAGGTTAGAAACAGAAAAGGAGTGATCACCCTGTTGGGAGTTTTCTGTAGGCCTCTGAAAAGTTCCAGAGATGTAGCGGAAAGGATTGCAAAGATTATTCTGGATAGGAGTGAAAGTAACAGAGTAGTTGTTATGGGGGACTTTAACTTTCCAAATATTGACTGGAAATGCTACAGTTCGAGTAATTTAGATGGTCAATTTTTGTCCACTGTGTGCAGAAGGGTTTCCTGACACAGTATGTAGGTAGGCCAACAAGAGGCAAGGCTACATTGGATTTATTACTGGGTAATGAACCAGGCCAGGTGTTAGATTTGGAAGTAGATGAGCACTTTGGTGATAGTGACAACAATTCAGTTGTACTTACTTTAGCGATGGAAAGGGATAGGTATATACTGCAGGGCAAGAGTTATAGCTGGGGGAAAGGCAGTTGTGAAGCGATTAGGCAAGATTTACGGTGCATAGAATGGAGAAGGAAATTGCAGGGGCTGGGCACAATTGAAATGTGGAGCTTGTTCAAGGAAAAGCTAATGCATGTCCTTGATAAGTATGTACCTGTCAGGCAGGGAGGAAGTGGTCAAGCGAGGGAACCGTGGTTTACTAAAGAATTTGAATGTCTTGTCAAGAAGAAGAAGGAGACTTACGTAAACATGAGGCGTGAAGGTTCCGGTAGGGTACTTGAGATTTACAAGTTAGCCAGGAAAGACCTAAAGAGAAAGCTAAGAAGAGCCAGGAGAGGACATGAGAAGCCTTTGGTAGGTAGGATCAAGGAAAACCCTAAAGCTTTCTATAGGTATGTCAGGAATAAAAGAATGACTAGAGTAAGATTAGGGCCATTCAAGGACAGTAGAGGGAAGGTGTGCGTGGAGTCCGAAGAGATAGGAGAGATGCTAAATCAATATTTTTCGTCAATATTCACACAGGAAAAAGGTAATGTTGTCAAGGAGAGTACTGAGATATATGCTATTAGACTAGTGATAATGGGAACTGCAGATGCTGGAGAATCCAAGATAACAAAGTGTGGAGCTGGATGAACACAGCAGGCCAAGCAACATCTCAGGAACACAAAAGCTGACATTTCGGGCCTAGACCCTTCATCAGAGAGGCTCTCTGATGAAGGGTCTAGTCCCGAAACGTCAGCTTTTGTGCTCCTGAGAAGCTGCTTGGCCTGCTGTGTTCATCCAGCTCCGCACTTTGTTACCTAGGCTATTAGACTAGATGGGATTGAGGTTCATAAGGAGCAATTAGCAATTCTGGAAAGTGTGAAAATAGATAAGTCCCCTGGGCTGGATGGGATTTATCTTAGAATTCTCTGGGAAGCTCGGGTGGAGATTGCAGAGCCTTTGACTTGATCTTTATGTCATCATTATCTACAGGAATAGTGCCAGAAGACTGGAGGAGAGCAAATGTTGTCCCCTTGTTCAAGAAGGGGAGTAGTGTCAACTCTGGTAATTATATCAGTGAGCCTTACTTCGGTTATGGGTAAAGTGTTGGCGAGGATTATAAGAGATAGGATTTACAATCACCTAGAAAGGAATAATTTGATTTGTGATAGTCAACATGGTTTTGTGAAGGGTAGGCCGTGCCCCTCAAACCTTATTGAGTTCTTTGAGAAGGTGACCAAACCAGTGGATGAGGGTAAAACAGTTGATCTGGTGTATATGGATTTCAGTAAAGCATTTGATAAGGCTCCCCACAGTAGGCTATTGCAGAAAATACAGAGACATGGGATTGAGGGTGATTTAGCGGTTTGGATCAGAAATTGGCTAGTTGTAAGAAGACAGAGTGGTGGTTGATGGGAAATGTTCATGCTGGAGTTCAGTTACTAGTGGTAAACCACAAGGATCTGTTTTGGGACCACTGCTATTTGTCATTCTTATAAATGACCTGGATGAGGGCATAGAAGGATGGGTTAGTAAATTTGCAGATGACACTAAAGTCGTTGGAGTTGTGGATAGTGCGGAAGGATGTTGTAAGTTACAGAGGGACATAGATAAGCTGCAGAGCTGGGCTGAGAGGTGGCAAATGGAGTTTAATGCGGAAAAGTGTGAGGTTATTCACTTTGGTAGGAGTAACAGGAATACAGAGTACTGGGCTAATGGTAAGATTCTTGGTAGAGTGGATGAGCAGAGAGATCTTGGTGTCCATGTGCATAGATCCCTGAAAGTTGCCACGCAGGTTGATAGGGTTATTAAGAAGGGAGACGGTGTGTTAGATTTTATTGGTAGAGGAATTGAGTTTTGGAGCCATGAAGTCATGTTGCAGCAGTACAAAACTCCGGTGCGGCTACACTTGGAGTATTGCGTACAGTTCTAGTCACCGCATTATGGGAAGGATGTGGAAGCATTGGAAAGGGTGCAGTGGAGATTTCCAGGATGTTGCCTGGCATGGAGGGAAGGTTTTATGAGGAAAGGCTGAGGGATTTGAGGCTGTTTTCATTAGAGAGAAGAAAGTTAAGAGGTGACTTAATAGAGACTTACAAGATAATCAGAGGATTAGATAGGCTTGACACTGAGAGCCTTTTTTCCCAGATGGTGATGGCCAGCATGAGGGGACATAGCTTTAAATTGAGGGGTGATGGATATAGGACAAAAGTCAGAGGTAGGTTCATTATTCAGAGAGTAGTAAGAGTGTGGAATGCCCTGCCTGCAACAGTAGTAGACTCGCCAAATTTAAGGGCATTTAAATGGTCATTGGATAAACATATGGATGATAACAGAATAGTGTAGGTTAGATGGGCTTCAGTTTGGTTTCACAGGTCAGTGTAACATCAAGAGCTGAAGGGCCTGTACTGCGCTGTAATGTTCAATGTTCTAACCCTTGGACTGCTGAGACTGTTTTTATGATTCCTTTTCAGATTTGCTTTGAACCTTTTCCCAATTCTGTTGGCCCAAATTGTCTCTGTTCTGACAAACTAAAAACTTCTAGCCAATCTCTCCTGGCTTGAAAATTCCACACATTAAAATTCACTTCTGCTGTGGTGACTTGTTCCCCTGAACTGAACTGAAAAATGTTAGTCTCCTGCAGCTGTGTAAGTTAATAAGCACATTTTGTAGATTATATTATTGTTCTAACTTTGTACAGTAATTTTTTTTGTTGAATCAGGACTCCGAAGAACTATGGGGGATCAGAAGAAGCTAGAAACCAGTTCAATGTAGATGAGAGTGGAGCTTAAAAGACCACGAGCATTATTTACTTTGTGCAGCTGATCAAGACTACAGCATAGAGAAATTTAAGATATTGCTAGCATGGTGAAGCAGTCTGTCTGCGGACAAACTGAAATTGTCCCCATGTCTGAAGTACTGGTTTCAGAGTCCCAAGAACAGTAGACCCAAGAAAAGACAGTGGATGTTTAGAGTGGGAGCAGTTAATGAGGTAGTCTGCAACAGAATGCCTCTCACAGGTCAGATCAGCAAAATGTGAAGAACTGTAATCCATTATGTTTGATCAGCCATTTTTCATTAACATCTTAGGACGATTGCTGAAAAGAATGCATAGGATCTGTGTTGATCACATTTGTTATTTGATGTGTGGTGAGATGTTCATTCGCAGTCTATTTTTTAGAACATAGAACATAGAACATAGAACAGTACAGCACAGAACAGGCCCTTCAGCCCACAATGTTGTGCCGACCATTGATCCTCATGGATGCACCCTCAAATTTCTGTGACCATATGCATGTCCAGCAGTCTCTTAAATGACCCCAATGACCTTGCTTCCACAACTGCTGCTGGCAACGCATTCCATGCTCTCACAACTCTCTGCGTAAAGAACCTGCCTCTGACATCCCCTCTATACTTTCCACCAACCAGCTTAAAACTATGACCCCTCGTGCTAGCCATTTCTGCCCTGGGAAATAGTCTCTGGCTATCGACTCTATCTATGCCTCTCATTATCTTGTATACCTCAATTAGGTCCCCTCTCCTCCTCCTTTTCTCCAATGAAAAGAGACCGAGCTCAGTCAACCTCTCTTCATAAGATAAGCCCTCCAGTCCAGGCAGCATCCTGGTAAACCTCCTCTGAACCCTCTCCAAAGCATCCACATCTTTCCTATAATAGGGCGCCCAGAACTGGACGCAGTATTCCAAGTGCGGTCTAACCAAAGTTTTATAGAGCTGCAACAAGATCTCACGACTCTTAAACTCAATCCCCCCGTTAATGAAAGCCAAAACACCATATGCTTTCTTAACAACCCTGTCCACTTGGGTGGCCATTTTAAGGGATCTATGTATCTGCACACCAAGATCCCTCTGTTCCTCCACGCTGCCAAGAATCCTATCCTTAATCCTGTACTCAGCTTTCAAATTCGACCTTCCAAAATGCATCACCTCGCATTTATCCAGGTTGAACTCCATCTGCCACCTCTCAGCCCATCTCTGCATCCTGTCAATGTCCCGCTGCAGCCTACAACAGCCCTCTACACTGTCAACGACACCTCCGACCTTTGTGTCGTCTGCAAACTTGCTGACCCATCCTTCAATTCCCTCGTCCAAGTCATTAATAAAAATTACAAACAGTAGAGGCCCAAGGACAGAGCCCTGTGGAACCCCACTCACCACTGACTTCCAGGCAGAATATTTTCCTTCTACTACCACTCGCTGTCTTCTGTTGGCCAGCCAATTCATTTGCATTTAAAACATGTTCATTCTGGGTGTTAGAGTTAATATGTACATATATTTTATGTTATATGAATATTCTAAATCTGTACAGCCAAGTGTATTATTGTCAGTTCAAATGTTGTTTTTATAAGACCCCTCAAATTCACACTGCATCGACATTTGTTTTTAAAGAAGCTTATTCTTCCCGAACCACATTGCACCATAAGTTTGGCAATCTTGTCAAAGATCATAAAACTGTACAGGTAAACATTTTCAGGTGAATTTGTCTCTTTTGATTGCCTGAAATGATTGGTTATTATGTAGCATTTCTGGACTGTTGGTTTCCAGATTGACTGGTTCAGCATTGTTGTTTACAATAATGTCTGTAACTAGTTTTGGTTGCATGATCAATACTTCTATTGTTCATCCAGAATGATTTGAAGTTTAGAGCCATTGTTACATATAGGGAAAAGAGATGAGGTTTTTTTTACATCATCATTTTAAAATCAAGTGCATTTCTATTCTATGCGGCTATTAGATAGGCTTATGGGCGACAGTATAAGGTAGGGGTGGAGGTTAGATAGACTCCAGGTTTAGGGTAAAAGTTCGGCACAACATCGTGGGCCAAAGGGCCTGTACTGTTCTATGTTCTATTCCATTAAATATTAATTTTGGAGTCTGTAATGTCAAGGAGTCCACAAATTTTGAGTTTTGGATAAGCCCAAGAACAATAAAATTGTGAATTCTACATAGTTTAATGTCAACATGTTCACTCAATGGATGGCCATTCAGCTTAAGTCGTTTATATTTTAAAAATGTTTTGGATATTGTTCATACGGATGTTAATTTTATGTTTTAGATCAGATTCCCTACAGTGTGGAAACAGGCCCTTCGGCCCAACAAGTCCACACCGCCTCTTGAAGCATCCCACCCAGACCCAGCCCCCTATAACCCACACACCCCTGAACACTACGGGCAATTTAGCTTGGCCAATCCACCCAGCCTGCACATCTTTCGACTGTAGGAGGAAACCCGAGCACCTGGAGGAAACCCACGCAGACACAGGGAGAATGTTGGTGCATAAATTTTGGAAAGTTACCTCTTGGTGACTATCTTGTATTGAGGCAAAATTGTCCATTTGCCTTGTTGTTTTATTTTTAAAGTAAAAAATATAAATTGTATTGATAAACTTACAGGCATAAGTGTCTTGTTGAGGTTTCACTCCAGTTTTAAGCTCTCTGACAATATTGTCACCACACTGCTGACACTCTCCATTCAATGACTGGCGAAAGTTTCAAAACTTGAACATTTGCTGTTTCTTTCATATGTTGAGGTATTGTTTTATAGTATAATTGATGAAATATTGGATATTTGTGCAATTTACATTCTGATAAGCCCACTCACTTTTATAATAAGAACATGATATGCTTGTATTCAAGTTGTAAATTAAGGCTGAATTTTGAGAATTGTGTCAACTTTTATGAAGTTGTTTTTTAAAAAATTCTCTAGTACATGCTTGAGAAGGTCACTTGTAGTTTACTACTTGTAAACTTTATTTGGAAAACTACTTACATATTCCAAAAGGAACAGAAGCAAATATGTATACTGTTCAAAATGAATTTGGAATCCAATATATAGAATGGTTTAACCTTGGCACCCTTCCAAGGCAGCAGCAACTTTCACTTTGCAAGGGACAACTTTATAATGTAAGTCAATGTTAATAAAATTTGAATAGCAGCTAATTTGATAATGTTTGAATTTAAACAAAAACATCTTTTTAAAAGTATCATGTTAGGCAGGATGAGGACATAGTCTCTGCGCAAAATTGAGTTAATGATTTCATTGGTGATTTGGGTATTATTTTGTCCTTCAATTTTCTCTTAATAAATGACTCGTGATGACTGCAACCATTTAGATATTAAATGTTATGTTTTCCTCAGGCTGTCTCTGCTCTGGAAGTGTGCTATTCACTGTAACAAAGAGTAATGACCAAGGTGATTGAAAGCTTTCCACGACAGAACTTTATGCTCTGCAGTCTACATTTGATATGAGTGTGGAAGTGAGCATCGCAACTGCAAAAGAGATGGAACTAAAATCAGAGGTGCAGGGTGTTATAGGGCCAAGGTAGGTAGGTAATGACGTGCATTTAGTATGATATGAGGAGAAATCTCACTGGACCTTACAGTGAGAATTTGTCCAAATGATTTGACACAAACCACACTTTGACAAAAAGGTGTAAGGTTCAGCCCGCTGTCTGCCCACAGACCATGCGTGACATCAGCCAATGGGTTGCAGATCAATGGGTGAAAAAAATTAAATCTATTAAATCTGGTACTATTACCTTATACAACAAAATGAAACAATGGTGATGGTTACTACATGATTATTATTCAGTTGGAAGATTATGCAACTGGATATGAATAATATCGGTTCAGGTAAAATTCAGATGCAATTAAATAGCATTATAACAAGTTCTTAAATAATGACAACTTCAGCACAGCATAAGACAACATCTGGCCCATGGCATCTTGCCCCAGCATGAAGTTGATGCATTCAGAAAATGACAATGAAAAATATCAGTGAGAATGAGTGGGAGAAAATGAAGAAAGATAGAAGACAAAGATTAAATCATTTAAAATAAAAATATAAAGCAATCATATTCACAATGAGTTATAATTTAGGAGACAGAATCCATGCCCCACATTATATAAGCATTATGCATACATAGAACACCACTTGCTCCCAATTATAAACCGGTGCCTTCATCTTCTCTACATCTAAAGCTTCTCTACATCCTGAAAGCTATTTTTTGACGCTCATCTTTCACCATTACCATCCTCTGGGACAGTGACTGACTTCTATCCTTTCAAAAATTGTCTTCACAGATAGTTGAAAAAGTGTGCAATGGTCTATCCATCTTCCTTCAACTGCTGCCCAGTTTCAAAGTGTCTTTTGTTGTCTCCTGTGCATGCTTGCTTTGTTTTGCTTCAGTCCCTTCAATTCACTATCTGCTTTGTTCATATCAGAAAACATCCAGTCAAGATTGCTGACAAGCTACCTTGACTTTACCTTTACCAATGTAATTTTCAACACTTCTCCATCACTAGTCGAGTCACCACCAGAAATTTCAAATTCTAAATTATTTAAAACTACCCCAATCCACAATCACTCCCTCTCCCTCTTCCCTACCATCACCGCAGCCTCACTGCTTTAGCACTTTGTCTTCCTTACAGTTCAAATTTAAAAATCCTGATTTAAAATCTGTCCATAGCCTCACCCATTTTATTTCTAGAATTTTTTTGAAGCTTCTAGTTCCTTTTCGTCTCTTTTAAGATCCCTGCCTCTGCAGCACCTCTTGACTGTGTTCTGCCATTCGATAGCATTATGGTTGATTAAATTATCACTTCACCTAAACTTGATAGCTTTTAACCCATTTGCTTATCAAGAATCTATTGACCTCTGCCTTAACATTATTCAAGAGCTCTGTTTCCATTACTTGTTGAAGAAGTGAATTTGAAAGACTCAAGAATTTCCTTGAGAAAGAAACTTCATCCCAGTCTTAAATGGGTTGAATAGGTAGTCACAATAACTTCAAACTTGTTAAAGCGAGGGGAGAGCTCAGGAGATGTTATTAAAGTTTCCAGAACAACTAATAGGACAGAGAGAATAGAAATGGTCAAGATTCTAACTTCAGGCCAGAAGATAAGGGACAACTATAAAAAGGGGGCAATCAATACAGGACTGAGGCTATTGTACTTAAATGCACAAGTGTATGAAAAAAACATAAATGAGCTTGTAGTGCAGACTGAAATTGACAGGTACAATGTTGTGGACATCACAGAGACATGGCTACAAGGGGATCAATGCTGGGAACTAAATATCCAAGGATGTGTGTCAGGCAGATGGGCAGAAGGGGTAGGCTTGCCTTGTTAGGACGTAATGAAATTAAATCAATGGCAAGAAGTGATATAAGGTCAGAAGATGTAGAATCTGTACAGGTAGAGTTAAGAGCCCATGAAAGAAAAAGGCTCTGATGGAGGTTGTGGACTGGGCTCTGAGCAGTATTCAGGATGTGGGGAAGAAAATAAATCGGGAGATAGTAAAGGCATGTAAGAAAAGCACTATTACAATAATCTTGGGAGATTTCAATATGCAGATGTACTAGGAATATCAGGGCAGTTGTGGATCCCAAGAAAAGGAATTTGTGGAATGTCTATAAAAAGATTTTTTGGAGCAGCTTGTGGCAGAGCCCACTAGGGAATCGGCAATTCTGCATTCGGTGATGTGTAAGGACGCAGACTTGACTGGGGAGCTGAAAGTGAAAGAACCCTTAGCAGGCAGTGACCATATTAAGACAGAATTCACCCTGTAGGTTGAGAGAAAGAAGCTGAAGCCAGATGCAAATGAACATAATTAAGTAAAGGTAATTACAAAGACACGAGGGTGGAGCAGGCCAGAGTTGACAGGAAGGGGACCCTAGTAGGGCAGAAGGTGGAACAGCAATGGCAGGAGTTTGTAGGGTTAATTCAGAAGACATTGAAAAATTTCATCCCAAGAAAGATGAAACCTATTAACGGGATGATAAGGCAATCACAGCTGACAAGGGATATCAGGGACAGCATGAAGATAACAGAGAAAGCATATAACATGAGGAAGTTTAGTTGGGAAGCCATAGGCATGGGAGGCCTTTTAAAAACCAGCAGAGAACAACTGAAAAAAAAGCAATAAGAGTGGAGATGATGAAATATGAGGTTAAACTCAACCTCAAGAAATTGCAAGAGGCTTGTTGTTTAGATATGTAAAAGGTAATAGAGAGGCAAGAGTAGACATTGGACCACTGGTAAGTGAGGATGGAGAAGTAGTAATGGTGAATAAGGAAATGGCAGAGAAAGTGAATAGGTGCTTTGCATCAGTCTTCACAGCCAAAGCTGCCAATAGCATACCTGAACTTCAAGGGAGTCAGGGGGGCAGAAGAGATTGTAGCGGCCATCACTAAGAAGAAAATGCAGGGGAAGCTGAAAGGTTGAAAGTGGATAAATCACCCAAATCAATGGACTACACTTCAGAGTTCTGAAGGAGATAGCTAAAGAGATTGTGGAGGCATTAATGGTGATCGGTCATGAATCATTGGAGACGGAGTTTGCGGGAGGACTGGAGATTGGCTAATGTTACAACCTGTTTAAGAAGGGAGGGAAGCTTGAGAGGGGAAATTATAAGCTGTTAGCATGAACTCAGTTGCTGGTAAGGATGAGATTGAAGAGCACCTGGAAATGCATGGTAAAATAGGGCCACACAGGAGGTTGCTGAATAAGATAGGAGCTCATGGTGTTGGGGGTAAGGTACCTGCATTGATAAAGGATTGGCTGACTGGCAGAAAGCAAAGACTGACGCTACCAGAGTCTCTTTCAGGATGGATGGCGGTGACAAGTGGAGTTCCTCAGGCGTCAGGGTTGGGACTACAACTATTCACATCATACATTAACAATCTGGACAAAAGAACTGAGGACATTATTGCTAATTTTGCAGGTGACACAAAGGTAGGAGAAGGGACAAGTAGTGTTGAGGAAGCAGGGAGGATACAAGCGATGAAAGTGGGCAAAGAAGTGGCAGATGGAATACCATGTGGTGAAGTGCAAGATTATGTATGCACTTTGGTTGGAACAATAGAGATGGACTCTATTTTCTAAATGGGGAAATGCTTCATAAACCTAAAACATCAGGAGCCCCCATTCAGGCTTCCCTTAAGGGTAACATACAAAATTCAGTTGACATCTAGGAATGCAGATGCAATGTTAGCATTCTTTTCAAAAGGACTAAAATACAAGGGCAGAGGCTGTATAAGGCCCTGGTCAGATCACATTTGGAACAGTTTGGGCCTTATATCTACAAAAGGCTATGCTGACATTGGATGGGGACCAGAGGACTTTTACAAGAATGATGTCCGGGGTGAAGGGCCTGTTATATGTGGAGCTATTGAGGACTCTGGATTTGTACTTAATGAAGTTTAGAAGAATGAAGAGGGATCTCATTGAAACTTACAGAATACTGAGAGGCCTGGATAGAGTCGATGCAGAGAAGATGATTATGTGGATAGGAGAGACTAGGACCCAAGGGCACAGCTCAGACTGAAGAGATGACCCTTTAGAACTGAGATGAGGAGGAATTTACTTAGCCATGAAATCTGGAAATTATTGCCACAGAAGGTTGTGGAGACCAGGCCATTGAGTATATTTACAACAGCAATAGGTTCTTGATTAATTAGCGGGTTTAAGATTGGGTGAGAAGACTAGACAATGGTGTTGAGAAACCTATCAGTCATGATCAAATGGCAGAGCAGACTCAATGGGCCAAATAGTCTTGTTCTGCTCCTATATCCTGTGGTCATATGGCGACTACCTGTATTGAAGCATTGACCTCTAATCCACTAACTCGCTCCACCAGAACCTGGGGTTGTCCATGATTGGAAATTCCACTGCCATGACCAGTCCCTGAGGAGGCCAGACCAGCCCAGGCCTGAACTCTGACCTCGCAGCGTCCCGCCCTGACGAAGATCCAGCCTGACCGAACTTGACTCACTTACCTGTTGGGGCAGCACACTCGCAGCCCTGACTCCTGGGACCATTCAGATGCAGGAAACCTACAAGAAAATAGGGAAAATGTTCTGGCCTAAAGGTGAGATTGAAACTGTGTGGTATCAAGACTCCACTCCCCATCATATTCCTAGCAAATGTTCAGGCTATCGAAAACAAAATGGATGAACTCCGATCTAGACTTACCTACCAGAGGGAACTGAGAGACTGTTGTGTGCATTCTTCATGAAGACTGACATTCCTGACTGTGCCCTACAAACTGGTATGTTCTGCACACACTGTGTGGACTGTATGGCATCCTTGGGTAAGGCGAAGGGCAGCGGGATATGTTACCTGATCAAAGCCGCTTGATGCTTGGATTCAGTGACCCTGGAAGCCATTGCTCCCTGGACCTAGAATACCTTACAGTAAAATGTCACCCCTACTACCTACCATGAGAATTCACCCCTGCCATCCTGACAGCAAACTACATATCACCCCATGAAGATTGACGAGATTTACACAGCCACAAATACTCTAGGGACAAAATTCCCCATGTCCTTATTCATTATGGCTGGTGACTTCAACCAAACCAACCTCAAGCGAGTGATGCCAAAGTACCACCAACACATCTCCTGCCCCATCAGGGGACCGAACATTCTGGACTACTGCTTCACAACCATCAAAGATGCCTACAGCTCCATTCCCCACCCACCATTTGGAAAATCATATCACAGCTCTGTGTTCCTCCTCCCAACTTACAAGCAGAAGCTGAAACAGGAGAATCCTTCACAAAACAACATACGGTGCTGGTCCTAAGGCAGCAGAAAGCCCATCTCCGGAACTGCTTGGAACCAGAGGACTGGACAGTGTTCAAGTATTCAGTGGAAAGTCTAGACAAGTATGATGATACAGTCATGGATTTCATTAGCAAATGCATTGAGGGCTGTGCACCAAAGAAGTCAATCCAAGTGTTGCCCACCCACAAACCTGGGAAGAGCCAAGAAGTCTACTCCCTATTGAAGACCAGATGTGCAGCATTCAAGTTGGGTGACCCAATCCAATACAGGAATCAGGGATGCCAAGATGCATTACTGGACCAAGTTAGAGGCTCAAACCTACTAAACAGACTCCCGCTGCCTATGGCATGGCCTAAACAACATTACAAGATACAAAATAAAGCAGAGCAAGATAGCGGAGAAAGATACATCCCTCCCTGTAATGCTCAATGCTTTCTATGTTTGGATTGAGCAAAATACCTGCAGCGTGGTCATGCCTGCCTCACAGCCTCATACACCTGTTTGCTCCATCCCTGCTGCAGATGTCAGATTAGTCTTCCTGGGAGTCAGCCCAAGGAAAGCAACAGGTCTATTCGGTGTCCCCAGATCCTGTGTGGACCAACAGGTATTCACCTACATCTTCGACTTCTCCCTCCTACAAGCTAATGTCTTCAACTACTTCAAGAAGACCACTGTCATCCCCGTGCCCAAGAAAACACATTGAATGTGCCTTAGTAATTATTGGCCAGTGGCTCTGACCTCAATAATTATGAAGTGCTTCGAGAGGCTGGTCATGACCCACATCCAGTCTCCCAGTCTGCCTCAATCCCCCACAACTTGCTTACCAATTTAACAGGTCCACAGAGGACGCTACATCCCTAGTCCTGCACTCATCCCTGGAACATCATCAAAGACACATATGTCAGTCTCCTGTTCATTGACTACAACTCTGCCTTCAATGCCATTAAACCTTCCAGAATGATCTCAAAATTGCGTGACCTTGGTCTCAGCTCCGCCTTCTGCAACTGGACCCTCAGCTTTCTGATACATGGGCCACAATCATTTGAGGATGGGTAACTCCACCTCCTCTACAAAAACACTCAACACTGGAGACCCCCCCCCGCCAAGGATGCGTCCTTAGCCCCCTACTGTACTGCCTGTACACTAATTACTGTGTTGCCAAATTCTGAAAGAACACCATCTACAAGCTCGCTGATGACAGCATCGTAGTGGGACAGATATCTAACAATGACATGTCAAAATACAGACAAGAGATAGCGGGCTTGGTGACATGGTGCAGTGAAAACAATCTGTCTGTCAACATTGGCAAAACTAAGGAATTGGTCATTGACTTCCAAAAGAAAAGTGGAGAACATACCCCCATCTACATCAATGGAACTGATGTTGAGTGAGTGAAGAGCGCTAAGGTTCTCCGAGCGATGATAACTGACAACCTGTCCTGGACTTCCCACGTAGATGTGATAGCCCAGAAGACACAACAATGCCTCTTCTTCAAGCAGCTCAGGAAATTTGGCATGTTCATAAGGTCCCTTGCCAACTTTTACAGGTGCACCATTGAAAACATACTGTGAGGGTGCATATTGGTGTGGTGTAGTAACTGCTCTGCCCAGGGCTGTAAGAAACTACAGAAGGTGGTGAGCACAGCCCAGGCCATCACGGAAGCCAACCTTCCATCCATGGACTCCACTTACACGGCTTACTGCTGCAGAAGGGTGATCAACATCATTAAATACCCATTGCACCCTGATAATGCTCTCCTAAAACTCCTTCCATCAGGCAGAAGATACAGAAGCCTGAACACATACGAGCAGGTTCAGGAACAGCTTCTTCACGGCTGTTATTAGACTGATGAATGGACTCTCGAGCCTCAAATAATGCTGATCTTACCAACATTGATCTCACCTAGTGCACACCTTGTGTAATGTAACCTGTATGCCTTTGTCTAAGTCTTTTTAATCTGCACATCCTTTGCTTGCTATGATCTGCCTGTACCGCTCGTGCTCACTGAATTTTGGTACACATGACAATAAATAAATCAATAAATCAATAATCATGATTCTCCTGCAAAAGAAAACATCTTTTTCATATCCACCAGGTTAACATTCCTTATGACCTGATGAAGGGTCTAGGCCCAAAATGTCGGCTTTTGTGCTCCTGAGATGCCGCTTGGCCTGCTGTGTTCGTCCAGCTTCACACTTTGTTATCGTGGATTTTCCAGCATCTGCAGTTCCTATTATCTCTGATTCCTTTTGACCTGTTTGTTTCAGTCAAATCACCACTTGTTCTTCTAAAGTCCAGTGACTATAAACTTGTTGTACACAACTTTTCCTCCAGGCAACCTGCCAATTATGCTAATCTGGTAAAATTTCTCTGAACTGTTTCCAAAGCATTGTATCCTTCCTTACATGAGGCTAGTACAATATGCAATAATCCAGATTTGCAATTACTCTGTATGACTAAAGCATACATTGCCCGCATTTGTACTCCATTCCTGTAGGAGTGACCTTATGGAGATAATAAATTTTCAGGAGTCAGGCAAAATTCATGCACATGATAATTTATTCAAACATCTTCTGATAGAATGCACAGACAGGCCAAGGGCCACTCCAAATCTGGCACCGACATAAAGGTTCAATTACCCACTTAATCTTTGACTCAGATCAGAAGAAAGAACAATGACACTCTAATTTCAATACAAACAATTTTCATTTCATACCTTTTCTTGTTACTTTAACAGGGCAGCACATGCTCCCTCCCCCCTGTATACTATTGGTTAATTAGTGCTGGGTTGTCCAACCAAGGTTTGGTTTTTTAGTACAACAGTCTTTATTAGTAATTGCTTGTTACATGATTTGATTGGGCCATTTTTGGTATGAAAAAGTTGAATTCTGCATGGTTGCTTAGTGACCATTATCTCTCAACTGCAGCATATGTGTTTGGCACATTGTACAAGGCTGTAACAGAGGTTTCTTTGAAATTTCCCACTGTTTCAATTCACTTCGCCACTGTCCTTGGTAAGAGATATGGAGGCCCCTCTCCATTACTTGAAAACTTTTTCTTTCTAATGTTTTGTTCAGTAATCTATAGTTTATTTGGAAACTATACCTATGATTATCTTGAAGAATCTTAATTAAAACCTACTTGTAGTATTATAATTGATAAGAAGAAAAGTTAAAAGAAATAACTAATTGGTGTGAAATAGGTCTTTAGAATAACAAAACTGTTGCACATCCAGTCTTAGAGAAAACAGACTGTCATTGTTTCATATGCTGAGAGCCCACTTTATAATCTATGTTGCTGCAAAGCTCATTGGGGCTTTCATCAGCCACTTTATGCTGTTCTGTCATGGGCAGTCCTAACACGTCCCTCTGCAATAAAGGATAAAGTTCTATTAGATTTCTCAGTCACTTGCTGCACTTACGTACTAACCTTTTGAGATTCATTCAGTAGAACAGTAAGTTTCCTCAGGTCTCTCAGTGCTCTGCAAAATCTCACCCTTCAGAAAAGATGTGTTGTTTCTATACTTCCCACCCAAAATGGGCATTTTCATATATTCCCATATTGTATTTAATTTCCCAGATTCATTTCACTGTCCAGGCTCCAAGCCTACCACTTGATCTCTAGGTTCCAGGTACCACCACTTCCAGGAACCCAGCCCCCAGGCTTACTGCCACCAGGAGTCCCCGACCTGGCCAGCGCCACTGCCAAGAGCCCCGGCTCCTGTCCTATCACCACCAGGAGTTCCCACTCTGGGCTCACTACTGCTAGTCAATGCTGCAGCCCCAACCCCACTGACACCACTCTAGCCTCAAAGTGGAAAAAAGAAAACGGCAAAAAGCACATATAAAAAAGGATTCTGTTGGCATGGAGTGGACAGATTCTGACAAACTTGAACATTACCTATTGTGCTGGCATCACCATCTTGAAAAAGTGCTCTGGACAATATTAGGTCATTAATTTGTGAGATGCAAACTCAGCAGTTATAGATTACCTTGCAGTGCTTCATTACCTTAATGGCAAGCTATATGTATTTTTAATTCACCTGTTCAGAGGTGTGATTATGTTTCTAGAGCAAATGGGAATTGAACCCTGGCCTTCTAACCCAGAGTTAGGGACATCATCACTGTGCCCCAACAGCCTGAGTAGAGTTTTATAAACTTAGTATATATGCAGGGAAAAGTTGTAAAGGAAAGGCTATTCTTGTAATTGTTTGATACCTCAGGGAACCAGTCAGGAGATGAATAGGAAGTGATATCAATAAGATGACTATCACAGTTACAAAACCAATCAGAAATTGGTGTCATGACCTAATTGAGAGGGCTGCACTTATAATTGAGCTCCACTATTTTATAAGCTGTGACAATTGTATCTGAATCTAATTAAACCACCAAAATCAATTTACCTGACTCACTGGTTCAGTTGGAATGTAAATGTAATATACACCATGTTTCATCATGAATATGGAAAAGTAACTCTCTTTATCATAAACCTTTTATACTTTATGAAGCTAATAGAGAAGATCGGCTATTAATTACTAAAATACTACCATTAAAATTAGATAAGACCCTAGTTACACCAAATCTATATTCATTCACAAATAACAATGAATAAAAAAGACAGTAAGATAGAAATATAAGCGAGGAAAGAAAATATCGTAAGGGAAAATGCTGTCCTTTATCAGAAGTGCAATCCACAAAAGAAGAACAGGCTGTTCACACTGAACATCTTGATACTTAGCAAATTATAACACAATGTTGTCAATAAAGCCTTGGCCCGTCTTTAATTCACTGACTGAACATAAGATCATATGAAAAACCAAGAGCAGGAGTAGGCCATGTGGCCCTTGAAGCACACTCCGTCATTCAATAAGATCATGGCTGGTCATTTTCTGGTCTCAGTTCCACTTACCTGCCCTGTTCCCATACCCTTAATTCCTTTACTGTTCAAAAAAATGATTTACCTTAGCTTTAAACACATTCAAAAGGGGAGCCTCAACTACTTCACTGGGCAGGAAATTCCACAGTTTTACAACCCTTTGGGTGAAGAAATTCCTCCTCAATTCAGTCCTGAATCTGCTCCCCTTAATATTGAGATTATGTCCTTTTGCTTTAATTTCACCCGTCAATGGAAATGACCTGATGAAGGGTTTTCTGATGACGGGTCTCGGCCTGAAACGTCAGCTTTTGTGCTTCTAAGATGTTGCTTGGCTTGCTATGTTCATCCAGCTCCACACTTTGTTATCTCAGATTCTCCAACATCTGCAGTTCGCATTATCTCTGAGTGGAAATGACCTCCCAGCTTCTACCTTATCTATTCCGTTCATAATTTTATATGTTTCTATACGACCCCCCCCCCCAACTCATTCTTCTAAATTGCAGTGAACATAATCCCAGACTACTGAATGTCTCCTCTGGACTCTCAACTCTGGAATCAACCTAGTGAATATCCTCTGCACCCCCTCCAATGCCAGTATTTCCTTTCTCAATTAAGGAGACTAAAACTGTATGCAGTACTCCAAGTGTGGCCTCACCGGCACCCTGTACAGTTGTAACATAACCTCCCTGCTTTTAAACTCAATCCCACTAGCAATGAAGGACAAAGTTCCATTTGCCTTTTTAATTACCTGTTGTACCTGAAAACCAACCTTCTGCAATTCATACACAAGGACACCCAGGTCCCTCTGCGCAGCAGCATGCTGCAATCTTTTACCATTCAAATTTTAGTCTTTTTTTACTGTTACTCCAACCAAAATGGATAACTTCACATTTATCGATATTATACTCCATCTGCTGGACCTTTGCCTAATGAAACTATCTAAACTTTCAGAGTCTTCCACATACTTCGCTCTACCATTCATCTGAGAGTCATTCACAAACTTTGACACACTGAACATGGTCCCCAATTCCAAATCATTGAAGTAAATGGTAATCAATTGCAGTCCCAATCCTGATCCCTGAGGCAGAACACTAGTCACTGATCACCAATGAGAAAAACACTCATTTATCTCTTCTCTTTGCATCCTGTTAGTTAAGCAATCTTTAATCCATGTTAATATGTTGTCTGTAATGCCGTGCACCTTTACCTTAAGCAGCAGCCTTTTGTGCAGCATCTTGTCGAATGCCTTTTGGAAATCTTTGGAAATCCAGACATACCACATCTACTGGGTCCCCATTGTCCACTGCACATGTAATATTTTCATAGAATTCCAGTAAATTAGTTTAGTATGACCTGTCTTTCATGAACCTATGCTGTGCCTGCCCAGTGGGATGATTTATATCTAGATATCTTGCTATTTCTTCCTCAATGATACATTCAAACATTTTCTTCACTACAGAAGTTAATCAAACCAGCCTATACTTCGCTGTCTTTTGTCTACCTCCTTCTTCAAACAACGGTGTCACATTTGCTGTTTTCCAGTCTGACAGAACTGCCCCAGAGCTCAGCTGATTTTGGAAAATTACCACAAGAGTAT
Organism: Stegostoma tigrinum; assembly: GCF_030684315.1. Taxonomy (NCBI): domain Eukaryota; kingdom Metazoa; phylum Chordata; class Chondrichthyes; order Orectolobiformes; family Stegostomatidae; genus Stegostoma; species Stegostoma tigrinum. The sequence goes on along the minus strand of NC_081372.1, from coordinate 37,583,321 downwards.
TTGCTATTTTTCCTGCCTTCTCTTTTAGTATGACGGTCTTTACTTAACCATATATATTTCAGAATCTTTGTAGTTTTTACTGTTCTTTTGACATTGTGATGATGCTGTCACTTTAAGAAGGTTAATTTGTCCTGGGTGCTTTTGAAGAGAGACTGTAAAGGCAGAGGCGCAGAATGGGTACTGAATACGACTGAAGTAAATAACTTAGAAGGCCTTTAAAGTATTTTTAAAACTGTTGCAACAATGGAAGGGGAGTGGCCTGCTCTCACAAACCAGGCTTTCTATTTTATGGATTGAAACCTGTAGTTCCAATGTGGGTTCAGGGTTGTTGGACTCAAAGGCAGCAAGTGATAGGTGCTACTGTCTTTTGTTTTGGGTGTCGTCTTTAATTAGTTTAAACAGGGCATGCCTTGTGTAGTAATGGCTCTTTCGGTCACTTTCTGGGGGTGGAAGAAGTGACCTTGGGAGTTTTACAAAAAGTGAGCAAGGCAAAGCTGTTGGAATTGACAAGTCAGGCTGGAGTTGGGGTTGCCTTTGTGAGAAAAGAGGAGGTAATTGCAGCAATAGCTTGACATTTAAATTTGATGGAAATGTCATCTGAATCTTTGGAAATGGCTAAAATTCAATTGTAGATGAAGCAGCTTGAAGATGAAAAGGAAATGAAACAGCTTGAATTATGATTAAAGCAGAGGAAAATGTAAAGGAGAGGAAGGCCCTAACAGAAGAAAGAGAGAAAGGGAGACAGAAGAAAAGCAGAAAGAGAGAGAGTTTGAATTTTAGAAGTTGGCAATTAGAGAGGAAAATCAACTTAAAAGGGCTGAAGTGAAGGTAGAAAATAGGCTTAGTGAGGAGAATAGTGACAACAAGCAAACCCACCATAGCCAAAGACCTGGTGGAGATCTGTTTAAATATATCCAAGCATTGCCAAAATTTGATGAGAAGGATGTAGAAATCTTTTGCATTTTATTTGAGAAAGTGGCTAAACAAATGAAGGTAACCACATTTACAACTAAATTCATTCAATCCATTTGGAGGCTAATATGTACACCACAGCAGGAAAGTGGGACTCTATAGAATTTAAGATAAAATCCTCATGGAGTACTGATTTAAAACTAAATAACTTGTGATTTAATTTCTCAACTTGTTTATTGAAACTCAGTTCTGTGACTCCTCTAATCAACACTGAATAATATGTATCAAGTTGAGATTTGTTTGTAGCTTCAGTGGCCAAAAGCTGTGATGACAAAGAGAACAAATTAAAGAAAGCAAGAAAAAAAATGAAACATTCAAAATATGTCCTATTTTAGAAACTGATTATGTTACACTTATCTGTGGCACATTCACAACATGTAGCAGCAATATTGAAACATTTTGACATTAATGTATGAGATGTCAGTAAATTTCAACTTTTCCCACTAAGAACTTTTGTTTATGCAGCACTTTTAACATAACACAATGTCCTAAGATGTTGCACAGGTTCACATTGAAACAAAATTTGTCAACAAAATAAGCAGACTTAAAGACAGCTAATCAAAAGCTTGATTAAAGAGGTATGTTTTAAGGACATCTTAAGAACAAAAGAGAAGTTGAGAGGTTTTTGAAAGGAAGTCATGCTCTCAAAGATTAAGGCCAAGCCACCAACGTTGAAGAGCATAAAATTAGAAAACCTTAAGAACTAACAATTAATTGAGCACAAGAATCTCAGAGGATGTAGGGATGCTAAAGAATAAGAGACAGAGATTTAAATGTGCATTTATGAACTTGAAAATAAAGATTAGAAATGTAAAATTGGTGTATTGGTTAATTGGCAACCAATCTAGGGCTAGGTGACAGGTGACCATAGTTTGGTACAAATTGGGCAGCAGGATTTTGGATGGCCTCAGATTTATGGAAGTTTGAATATAGATTGCTAATTTGACATCCATTCGAATAATTAAGTTTAAAATTCACTGAAGCTTCCACAAGAATTCTGTTACAATTAAACGGAGGCAAATCTGGAGTCAGGCGATAACAGAGATAGTGAGTCTTGATGATGGTATGACATTTGGTCTGAAGTTCATTTTAATCTCAAATGCAAAATCAACAGTGAACAGTGTATTCCAATCCCAGAAAGTTGCCATTGAGTCCAAGATTGGTGGGACATATCAATTTTTTCTGGCGTGGAATAAGTTGACTGAGTGCTTGCACTGCTGGATAAGAAAGTCTAAATCTGTATTTCAGTTTGAAAAACTTAATTTAGTTCGTGGCCTGTGAGTGGAATTAAACTGAAAGCTACAGTTTTAGGTCTGTGGTTGTTAGCCTTAAGCAGGGTTTTTTTTCTCACTTGCAAGGGCAGCTTAAGTAAGAGCCAGCTGAAATTGGATCCTCACCTGCACCTGGAGCAGCTTTTGATGGGCCTTCTTGTAGCATGGTGGTAGTGTTCCTACCCCTGGACCAAGAGCTTTGGGATCAAGTCTCACCTGCTCCAAAGGTCTGTAATTATATCACTGAACAGGCTGATTAGAAGAAAACGGTTTAGAAAAAAAAGCAAGGCTCCGCTTGCACACAGGGCCAGGAAACTGGGATATAAATCCCACGTACTCCAAAGGGGTATAATTAGGACCCAATTAGGGCTCACTGGTAGTGTCCCTGTTCTTGGATCAGGAGGCCTGGGTTCAAGTCCAACCTCCTCCAAAAGTATGTAAAAACATCTCTGAATAGGTTGATTAGAAAAATTAGTTGAGTGACTTTGATAGGCCTTTTATGTTAGGAGCATTTATAAGTAGCTAATTTTGTGAGATTTAGCATTTAGGTATGAGTTGCAATATAGTTCCAGAGGTCATTACTTCAGGAGAGGAAGGGACAGAAATGTTTCGTGGCTTCTGCCATAGCTTTTTTAGTCAATCAGGAATTGATTCTTCCTATGCTACGGGGAAAAAAGACTGGTTACTGTTTAATGTTTATTTTATTTCTGAGGTGCAAAAGTATTATTTTGAATGAGAGATGAGCAGGAGAGCGTAAAAGACACAAATTGACATGTAAGGAGCATGAGTTAGCATGGGAGATATGATGGGGCGGTGGGGTTATGTGATTCCAAGAATTGATGTGGGAGCATAAGGTACCATTGTGGGATGCGTGGGGTGGGAGTGTGGTATGGTCATAGAGATAGCATGGGGAGTGGTTCAAGTGTGAGGTGCGTGGGATGGTGACTAGAGAGCCTACCAGTCTTTAATACAACTGGGACAAAGAGATGGTGCACCAAGATGGGCCTCTAAACAGCTCATTATGTTACCCAACAACCCCTGTAGCAATGTAGATTCTGCCTCCAGGATGAATTGATTCCGCTCCATCTCATATCTACACTTGCAAAACAATCACAACATTCTGAGGCCTTCCTACTCAGACATGTCTATTGATTCTGAAAATTTCCTAATTCAAGATGGCTGGCTCCGTAGGAAGATCTGGGATGAAGTTTCAGGAAATTTTCAAAAATAGATTTAAGAGGCAGCAACACATTCAGTGACTCTGAAGAAGAAAGGGAGATTGGAAATGGAGAGTTAATTTTTAAATTTGGTGACATGAAAAGTTCTATATTTGAGGGAGAAGGAAATAAACCTTCGGAGAGAAAACACTCAGAAATGTTAGAAAACATGGGAGCTAGGCAGACAGGATGATGGTCAGTTGTTTCATGCAAAAGGGCTTCAGTTGGAATATGTTAAGTTAAGAGGTCCTCATTAAGAAGATGAGCTCAAAATGTATTTAGGGGATACAGGGGACACAAAAGAAAGGAATAGGTTCCGGATCTGGGTGCCAGAGTCTTAGGAGATGTCTGATTCCGTGATTTTGGATAAGATAGGGGAATGGCAGATGCAGCTGATTGGATGATCACACACTTCTGCAGGCAAGAAAACACAGCAACAATACTTTCCATTACAATATTAAACAGTGAACGTATCAAGCACATGGGTTTTAGTGTAGAAAGGGAGTTCTGATTTCAGTACAAAGTTTACGCGTACACTGCAGGAATGAAATAATGCCTGGGGTATCTGAACACCTGGAGTTTGTTTAAATTTCCCAAATCACCACCCTGAACTTGTCATGGAAGAACTGAACAACAAGTAACATAGAACATAGAACATTACAGCACAGTACAGGCCCTTCGGCCCTCGATGTTGTGCCGACCTGTCATACCAATCTCAAGCCCATCTAAGCTACACTATTCCATGTATGTCCATATGCTTGTCCAATGACGACTTAAATGTACCTAAAGGTGGTGAATCTACTACCGTTGCAAGCAAAGCGTTCCATTCCCTTACTACTCTCCGAGTAAAGAAACTACCTCTGACATCTGTCCTATATCTTTCACCCCTCAATTTAAAGCTGTGCCCCCTCGTGCTTGCCGTCACCATCCTAGGAAAAAGGCTCTCCCTATCCACCCTATCTAACCCTCTGATTATTTTATATGTTTCAATTAAGTCACTTCTCAACCTTCTTCTCTCTAATGAAAACAGCCTCAAGTCCCTCAGCCTTTCCTTGTAAGACCTTCCCTCCATACCAGGCAACATCCTAGTAAATCTCCTCTGCACCCTTTCCAAAGCTTCCACATCCTCCTTATAATGCGGTGACCAGAACTGTACACAATACTCCATGCGTGGCCGCACCAGAGTTTTGTACAGCTTCACCGTAACCTCTTGGTTCCGGAACTGGATCCCTCTATTAATAAAAGCTAAAACACTGTATGCCTTCTTAACAGCCCTGTCAACCTGGGTGGCAACTTTCAAGGATCTGTGTACATGGACACCGAGATCTCTCTGCTCATCTACACTGCTAAGAAACTTACCATTAACCCTGTACTTTGCCTTCTGGTTACTCCTACCAAAGTGCATCACCTCACACTTGTCTGCATTAAACTTCATTTGCCACCTCTCAGCTCAGCTCTGCAGCTTATCTATGTCTCTCTGCAACCTACAGCATCCTTCGTCATTATCCATAACTCCACCGACCTTAGTGTCGTCTGCAAATTTACTAACCCATCCTTCTACACCCTCATCCAGGTCATTTATAAAAATGACAAACAGCAGTGGACCCAACACCGACCCTTGCAGTACACCACTAGTAACTGGTCTCCAGGATGAACATTTCCCATCAACTACCACCCTCTGTCTTCTTTCAGCAAGGCAATTTTCGATCCAAACTGCTATATCTCCCACAATTCCATTCCTCCACATTTTGTACAATAGCCTATTGTGGGGAACCTTATCGAACGCGTTGCTGAAATCCATATACACCACATCAACCGGTTTACTCTCATCTACCTGTTTGGTCACCTTCTCAAAGAACTCAATAAGGTTTGTTAGGCACGACCTTCCCTTCACAAAACTGTGCTGACTATCCCTAATCAATTTATTCTTTTCTAGATGATTATAAATCCTATCCCTTATAACCTTTTCCAACACTTTACCAACAACTGAGGTAAGGCTCACTGGTCTATAAGTAACGAAAGGTCACACAGCCTGAATGCCATGACCATGGGATTAGATCCCATTATTTTTCCAATATGAAGCACCTCAGTTTTTTTTATTTTAAGCGAGCTAAGTAAAAGCAAATTAGTTCTATTATTCATTGTTGGCAGATCCTGAAGAATTCTTTATGAATTGTGGAGCCTCAAGGTATACTCTCAGCAGTATTAAAAGGAAAAGGATAGAAGTGGAGCATTAATTGTAAACCCATTTACTAGGTTAGGCCATGAAATTAATATGCCATTATAGTGTTCGGTGGAGGTGCACCAATTCATTAAAATGCATTAATTCGTCATTAAAAACTTCCTTCAGCATAAGTGCATAATGTGGATGGTGATTCATAAGCATTTCCCCAGGTTAAATCACAGATGGGAAAGAGGACATGAGTGAGTAATGGTCTTGTTGGGCAGGTATTGGGACATTAAGAAGCCTTTTATATCATTTATGTTTCTTGTCCCCACATTTTGTTCTATCCAAGTAATAACCAATTTACCCTTTAGTTAAGAAGATGGAAGGTTTAAGTTATAACTGGCTATAATTTTGATCACTTTTTTGATTTTTAATGTAGGATTGCATTCTGAACTATTTTTCAATGTTGCCCACAGGGGCGAAGGAACCGTATAAACGACAGCATCAAAGAACTAAAAGCAAAGCTAGATTTTAGTCACCAAACTAACAGGAGTTCATTTTTCTTAACATTATCATTATGTTTATTGTCTAGTTATCTACTGGTGGAAGTTAGATGGTGTGTGGCTTCTCTGATGGTCTGTCTGTTTGGTCACTAACAGAATTAACTAAATTGTTGCTTTCTTTAACTGCATTCCACACACTGCTGAGGAGAACCCTGCAGCAATGCTGTTCCTATTCATGCATATTTATGAACTGTGCTGAAACCTACACATCTGTCATTCTGGCAAGACAGACATTTTAAAAATAGGCCAACCAAATCAACAGCAACATTAAGCTCTGCAACACATTCATAGCCATAAATAATCAAATGATAAATTACCAATGTTTACACCATATCTTCATATATTCTTAGGCAGCTTTGTACTTGTCATTTATTTTTCTCTATTTTAAGTCCAGGAACTTTGTGGCTGTATTTGAAGTTCTTCATGTTTGCTTCACGATAGCCACGTTTGTCTACAATATTGCTTTATTCTTGCAGTGACTAGATGATCATTATTTTAAATGCTGTGTTTAATGTATTTTTGCAATTACATGGCTCAGGTCCCCCATTATGGCCAAATTTGTTGATGATATGAAGGTAGGTAAAATGCAAACATCTGCTCATGAGACATATTTAGGATAAGTGAGCAGGCAAAAGTTTGGCTGATTTAATGTAATGTGTGAAAGTGTGATGTTGTCCATTTTTGCAGAGTGAATAGAAAATCAGAATGTTGATCCAATAGAGAAAGGCATAGAATGCCTCTGCAGAGAGTCCTTGTAGATGAATGACAGCATTTTTCCATACAAGTGCAACAAATAATTTGAAAAGCAAATTTATTGCAAGAGGGATAAAGTTTCAAATAAATAAGTGTTGCTAACTGCATAGGGCATTAGTAAAACCGCATCTGGCATACAGTTTATAATTTTGATCTCTACCTAGGGAAGGATATACTAGCATTTTTAAGTTCTTCAAAGAAGATACACTAAGCTGATTTTTGGAAAGAAAAGGATGTCTTATGAGGAAAGGTGATCAGGTTGGGCCTATGCTCATTGAAGTTATGTAGAATGAGAAGAGATTTTTGGAAACATATGTGTCTGAGGGAGCTTAACAGAGTAGGTACTGAGAAGACATTTGTCCTTGTGGTATCTCAAACTAGGGAGCACAGTTTAGAAATAAGTGATCTCCTATTTATGATGTGGATGAGGATGAGGATGAATTTATTCTTTCTAGCTATCATTACTCTTTGGCATCCTTTTTCAGAAAAAAGCAGTGGATGCCGGGTCACAAAAGTACACTGAAGGCATAGTTAGATTTTGATCGAAAAATGATTGGAAAGTTATAAGGACGGCAAGAAAGTAAAAGTAAGGTCAAATAAGATCATACATAAGATTAATGGATCGGAAAACAGGCTTAGTGGATAGAATGGCTTAATTGTACTTCTATATCTCAAATCATGTTCTTGCATATAAGGCATTTGTGCAATTTCAAAACTCCTGGTATTTTAAAATAATATATTATTATTATTCTCCTTGTATGTATTTCTTTTATTCATTTTGATTAAGAAATCATCAGATCAGATCAGCAAATTTACTATACAAAGTGGGAATGTGGTACATTGTTAATATTCAAGCTTTTTAGCTCAGCTGTTGGTAATAAAGATAAATCTAACTCAAAAGATGAGATCAAGCTTTGGCCTTGGCTTAAATATGTAATCCAGGCTGAAGCTCCAATGTAGTGCATCAGAAATTAAAAGGCAACTTTATAAACTCCTGAATCAATCCATTGTACACCTGGAGGGTGTATTTATTAGTAATAGGTATGTTATTATCATTATTACCAGTAGAATGCTATATCAGGTAAGTTTCATGTCAAAAAGTAGAAAAATAAATAAAACATACAGAGGAAGGTTTCCGAATTCAATAAATCTTGAAGTCGGCAGAAGAAGAATTGAGACACCATGACAGGTCCATATGTGTAAAGTTATAGAGACTATTTTCAGCTCCAGGTTTACCATGATTATTGAACTAACAGCTCAACTATTGATTTCCATGTTCAGAGATGGAACATGTTTAAGTTGGATCTGTTTTTATATTGCAATGATTTACATATTATATAACACATAAAACCCTAACCATAAATACCACAATCAGATTAACCCCTCATTCTCTTTTCTAGAAAAAAAAGAGCTTTGGCCCATTCATTCTTTTCTTAAAGCTACAAAAATTTCACTTCCAGTATTATGTTTTAAAGTAATTTTAGTGCTTCTCAATGCATTTTTTTAAAAAAAACCTGGAGGCTAGAATGTGTGCTCTGACAAAGATTCGAAGTCAATTCAAAGATCTTTTCTGTTTTTTCTATTCTATTTCTAAATAATCCACAGTGCTTTATTTGCTTTATGGTCTTAATTAAGCTGTGTTGCTACTTTTAGCTATTTATGTCTCTGTGTCTCTCTCATAGCCTTATTCTTCTTAATGTTTCTTCCCCATCCCTGAATATGTATCACCTTGCACTCATTTATGTTGAAGTTCACAAGCCAATTGCAAACAACTGCAAACTGTACTACAAGTTAATTAATGCCTTACTTGAGTATTATTGAAAAAGACACATACCGTAAAGCGTTTCATCTTGCTATCATTAGGATGACTTACAAGAAATATGAAAGTCAAGAGAAAATAACATTTATACTGTATGACAGGAGAGTGCTATTTTTCTGCAAGTGGACTTGGATTGATTGAAAAATTGCCATGGAGAATGCACCAGTTAATGGTACAGTGTGATGTATAAATGCTATTTTCCCTTTCTCATTTTTGACGGTCTCTGTGAGACAACAGTATGTACATAGACGAAGATACAGCAGAGTCACTTGGAGCTCTATAAAAACTCGATTTATTAAGTACTTAAACAAATAACACACACTTCTAAGTATTAGTGATATCTCAATCAGTGTCTTTTGCTATCCTGAGCTCTGTAACCAGCATCAAGCATTATTACTTGGGAGAGGTGGCAGCTGGCCAGGCTGGAACACTTCTCAGCATCTTCACCAGACCTCCTGAAGGATGGTAATTCATCTCAGTTGTCTGCCTCCAATTACTACTGAAAAAACAGAGCTTTCCCGGGCTGCTTTATGCATGGGCCTCTGTGCCAAGTGATTTCCTTATTTGGAATTACCTGTGCAAGTGACCACTCCTAGAGGTTTTTCCCTTACTTGTAGAGATAGCAGTTGGTGATTTCCAGCAATCTTAGTTTTCAGCAGATCTGAATGACTCTGTGTAAGTCCACTCACCTAACAGCCCATTGCAAAGTTTCTTATCAGTTCCTGCATCTTTGGGCACTGCGCAGCATGGTGGCTCAGTGGATAGCCACCTCACAGCACCAAGGACCCAGGTTTGATTCCACCCTCAGGTGGCTGTCTGTGCAGAGTTTGCACATTCTCCTCAAATCAGAGTGAGTTTCCTCCAGGCACTCCAGTTTCCTTCCAAAGTCCAAAGATGTGCAGGTTAGGTGGATTTATCACGCTAAATTGCTCACTGTGTCCAGGGATGTGCAGGCAATGTGGATTAGGCATGGGAAATGCAGGTTTACAGTGATAAGGCAGGGGATGGGTCTGGGTGGAATGCTCCTTGGAGGGTTGGCTTGGACTTGATGAGCTGAAGGCCTGCTTCCACCTTGTAAAGATTTTACGAGTCAGCCTTATCCAATGTGATGAATTATCCAGGAATGCAAATTTGAAGAACAACACCTTAACTTCCGTCTGGGCACCCGACATTCCACAGCACTCAACAATGAGTTCTCCAATTTCAAACAACCTTCCCACCTATCTCCCAGCTCTCTTTCCAGTCCCACCTCCTGTCTTCCATTCCACCTCCTGACCGTCTCTTCCAGCCACCTACTGGATTTATCCCTTCCACTGACCAACCAGGTTGTACCTACCACCAATGCCCACCTATCACCACCATTCCACTACCACCCCTCCCCCCTTTCTTTTTCTGCAGGTCCCCCTACCCCTCTATCTAGCCCTGACAAAGGGTTATACCTGAAACGTTGACGGCTCCTTTCCTCCAGATGCTGCCTGGCTTGCTGTGTTCTTCCAGCCTCCTGTTTGTGTCCCTTGGATTCCAGCATCTGCAGCTTATTTGTCTCAAATCATGAATTATCCTGATGAGTGCGAGACAAAAAGCCTTAATAAAATATTTTTTTCAGCATTACTAATGTATTGTTTTTGACCATCACTCTTTCTGTCTAAATTATATTCTCCTATTCGATATTGTTTGCTAATTGGTGGTCCTGGTTCCCAAACCTGTTTTTTTGCAAGTGGTGAGTAATTGTAGTTTGAGCACTGATCTCTGTGGAATGCCACTTCCTACTTTTTGACAGTCTCCATCTACCTTTAACCAGTACTCTGTTGTTCTTTTAACTAGTAACCAGATGGCTATCCATTCTGGTACATGTCCTCTGACTTCATATCTTCTGACTTTAGTCATGAGTCTATAATGTTATGCCTCAAAAAACTTTTCAACCATCAAAATAAATTACCCATTCATACTAGACAAGCTTATACTGTTATGACATTACAACATGATGTTCCAGTGTAAAGGTGCCTGCCTTACTTTCAGTCTCTCTATTTCTCTGTGCAATAGAGTTAGTGTTGCACCTTTAGTCAGTCTGCTATGCAGTAACATCAGTGAGCACAGAACACAGTATATGTGTATAAGTTTGTATTGCTGTTACTATGTTAATATGTAGTGTTATTAATAAACTTTTAAGCGCTAGCCCAACTCTTTGGGTATGTGACTCAGATAAACATATAGATAACCACAAACTGCATCATGTTACAGAGTTAATACAAGTAAAGGGGCATTAAGAGATAGGATAGCCGTGCCAGCTAGTGGATACATATTTGATCGTAGAATCCCTATAGTGTGGAAACAGGCCATTTGGCCCAACAAGTCCCTACCACCCATCCGAAGAGCATCCTACCCTGACTCATTCCCCTACCCCTGCATTTCCCCGTGTCTAACCCAAACATCCCTGGACACTATGGGCAATTTAGCATGGCCAATCCACCTAGCTTGCACATCTTTGGACTGTGGGAAGAAACCAGAGCACCCAGGCGAAATCCAAACAGACACAGGGAGAATGTGCAAACTCCACACAGAGAATCACCTGAGGTGGAATTGAACCCAGGTCCCTGGTAACCACCGAGCCACCTTGGAGCCCTGCATGTAGATAACTACAAACTGGATTGTGTTACAGGGTTAGTACAAGTAAGGGGGCATTAAAAGATAGTCATGACAGCTAGTTCATGACAGTAAGTGACTACTGAAAGGCTGAAAAAAATATTGATGTGGCAGTTTTTTTTTCCAAAAGAGCCATCCATCAACCTGCCTGAGTTCGGAACTAATGTCAGTGCTACAAACAAGATAAAAGTGCTACAACCAAAACTAAAGACTACAAACCTTTACTCTGCCACTCTCTTTCTCTTTCAAAAAAAGGGTATCTCATAAGAGACCCAGGACAGCTCTTTTTTTTGAAAGGTAGGTTTAAAGTGCTAAAGCATAACTCTGATATCAGAAAATAATGGTGGAACAACATACGGAAAGCAAAGAAAAAATAAATCTATTCTAAAGAGGCCTTAACTGTGTTCGAGGATTGGCCAATTCCATCATTTTCCATTATAGCACATAAATGATTAAAAGCGCCTGTGATATCATCTTTGCATTTTTTGATGCAAATGCCATCCAAAGGCCCAAGCCTACAATTTGGAAGGAGCCAGTAACTCATAACAGTGCAACACAACAGAAAGGGAAATTTAACTTAAAGCAAAATTAAAGAATGTATAACCTATAAAAGATCAAAAGCAAACAGTTCACTGTTTAATGACAAGCCATTGATGTTCTCTCAGAGCTTCAGTTATTTAAAATAAGAATTAATCTTTACTCTACGGATGAATGGATAGCTAATAAAACACAACAGGACTGATTATACTCCATCATAAAAAATAAAAGTTCATTGATGATGGTGTAATGTTCAGCATCATTTCCTCAAATACAGAAACAGACTATGTTCAAATGCAGTGAGACCTGGAGAATATGCAGGCTTGGGCTGACAAGTGACAAGGAACATGCATGCTATAAAAGTATCAGAAAGTGAACAGTTCCAACAAAGGAGCATTTTGCCATCACCCATGACATTTAATGGCGTAACCTCATGAAAATACACATTTTAAATATCCAAGGGGAACTATTGACAAGAAACTGAACTGGACTAGCTATGTGGATACTTTGCTATAAGGCCATGTCAGCAGCTAGGAGCTAGATTTTTTTTTGACTAAATCTGAGTTTTTTGAATGGATTCAAACCAGGAGGCCAACCAAGATTTTCCATCACACATCATGAACTATCTTCCCTATGCATGGTATCCTCGTGTCTGATTCTAAACTCATCTTTTACCATCTTCCCAGAACAACTCAACACTCAGTGGGGATATCTGTCTGAAAACCAACATCCATTGCACTCGTGCCATCTTTGACAAGGCTGCTAGGCATGTGCACAAGCATTGGCAATCTGCTATTGCCCCTCACTGGCAATATAATGACACAGAGGCCACAAGCTCATGGTACATAGCTCACACTCCCTTTCACACACAATGCCATTCTTGCACACTACTTGTCATATGATCACCAAACCACATGCTTTATCTGTCCTTAGACACAGCACAGGATTTAGAATTTCCTGTCTAGTCATTACTACTCTTTGCCCAAAACCCAGTAGTCATCGTCAGCTTGACATTGTACAGTCGGAGGTTATTCCCATACAAGCAATCATTTGGACAATCCAAAAATGATTTGTTGTTAACAGATAAAAGGGAAAGGAGTACAGTCTGCAGTTCACACCCACAATGCAAACCAAGGACAAGTTGAACCAAAATGTCTGTTTCCATGCTGTATGATTCTATAAATGCTGGCATTTTGACATTAACAGCTCAAGATGGTCTTCTGCTCCCAGTTTGGACCCACTGAAAGCAGGAGTCATAGAGTCATAGAGATATACAACACAGAAACAGATCCTTCAGTCCAGCTCATCCATGCTGATCAGATATCCTAAATAAATTTACTCCCATTTGCCAACATTTGACACATATCCCTCTAAACCCTTCCTATTTGTATACCCATCCAGAAGACCATTTTAAATGTTGTAATTGTACTACTCCCCACCACTTCCTCTGGCAGCCCATTCCATAAATGCATCACCCCTCTATGTGAAAAAGTTGCCCCTTAGTTCCCTTTTATATCTTTCTTCTCTCACCTTAAACTTACACCCTCTATTTTTGGACTCCTCCACCCTGGGGAAAAGACCTTGTCTATTTACCCTATTCATAAACCTCATGATTTTTCAAACCACTATAAAGTCACCTCTCAGCCTCCAGGGGAAATAGCCCCAGCCTAATAAGGTCCTGACTGCTTTGTAGGGCCAGATGCAGGTGAGGTCAGTGGTTCACAAAGAGACAGCTCAATGTTGTCACTCTTTTCCTCAGATGACTGGTCCCATTCCCTAGCCCTTCAGCATTTATCACGTCACCTCATTACCTAGTCTGGTTGTGCAATACACTGCATGCCAGCATAATGCAGTGTTCTCTCTGAACAATGAATGTGGGCACTCGAGGCTGGTTCAAACTGCTGATCAGAAACTTCAGCAGCTACCCACTGTGTTCTGACTCCCTTTCCAACCAAGACCCAACACAAGTATTCCACTTCCCATTCCATTAACTGGAGCCCATTGTCACACTTACATGACATTAGATACAGACATGTTCCCTTTGCCCCACAGCTCCTTTGGAAGTTTTACAAATGATGGGACATGTTTGGCCAGAATTCATTTTATTTTAAGTTATTCCTGTTAAGATCTCCATGACTGTTTAACTAGCACCAATGGCATGGTACAATCTACCTTTAATGAATATGTGCACAAAAGCACATTCATTCCTCTTGCGTTGTAAATGGGTGAAGAAATGTGTACAAACAATAGGTACATGGAACTTGCATACTCATGCATTTGCTCAGTCAATAGCCTAAAGTCCTACTCTTTCACAAATCAAATTAACATTGGGCATTGTACAAGCCATTCTTCAGTAATTTTGCACATTTGGAGAATGGTAAGTGATGGCATGGAATGCAGCTCATTGTGCATTGCCTGGTCACCAGGTGCACCCTCAAGCTTCATGACCCCTTTTATCAGCCTTAACTACCCCCTTTACTGGCAGTGAATCCCTGCAGCTCCGGTTGTAACCTCACCTAGTGATCGACAGATGGATTCCCAACATTGTATTTTCCCCAGACGCCTGATCAACTTCAAGTAGCTAAACACAAATGACCAGATGCCTGCCACTGTGGCCTAACTGCTGTTGGGCCTTTAGGACAGACTGTTGTCCACTGCCCAAAGAGCAGCCAGACATAGCCCTGACAATGAGTGTCCCAAGCAGACAAATGAGTGTGGCCAAGCCCCTAGTCTGTGGACATAGCCATTTGGTTGAATGCACGCACAGTGAGTTTGCTGGACAAAGAGCTGGCACATTTTGCAGGTACTAAGCTCATATTTTGGTGTGCTGCACATCAAGATGAACCCCACTCATCCACACTGTCCCCAGGCATATTCCTACTGACAAGAAACCCAGCTGTGATTTGTGCCAAAGAGAATGTCAATATTACAGTACCGATAGCCTTAAGCTCTGGCTGGCGAATCAACACATTAATAGGCATGGCTTGGCAGGCAAGGAAAGTCACAAATACTGTGAGTGTGCAGACAGAGGTTTAATGAGTAAGAGAGCAGCCCTGACATTCAACCTGGTCCAGTCCCTGAGCTGCCTGTCTATGTATCTGTATAAGTATCTGTAGTACAGTATTTTAGTCTGAGTTGCCAATGCACCCTGCAATTCATATCTCTGTTTCTTGTGGCCTGCAAGTAGATGGAGAAGTGCCGTGAGAATTATAAGGGGTTGATAAATGTTGAATGCCAACATCCATGGACAAGAGCTCATGTGGGCCTTGGTCATGAATTATGTCACGAGGTGTTATTTGGGGCTGAGCAATGACCTTCTCTTTTAAAAGCTGCCCCACCTATTCTTCATTAAATGTTCTGTTTCTAGATGCTTCCTATTATTTTTGAGTAAGGATTCCATTATCTTCCCAGCCACTGATTTTAAACTAATTTGTCCATAGTTCTGAGAACTTCTTCTATGTCCTTGTTAAATATAGGAATTACTTTAGCCATCTGCCAGACTTCTGGCACTATTCCACTTTCTAATGAAATTTTAAATACTTTTTTTTTGCCTCTGCTATATCTTCCCTGACTTATCAATTTATCATGAACAGTTCTGTTTCATGGTTGGTAAGTGAAGACTTTTTTTTGTTCTTTCATGGGAATGCATGCATTTATTGCCCATTTCTTTTCACTCTTGAGGAGATGGTGTGAGCTGCCTTCCTGACCTGATACAATCCATCTCGTGTACATCCATGTGTTGTTCAGAAAGGAGTTCCAGTATTTTAGCCTAATGGCAATCAACGAGCAGTAGTTACAAATGGGTTTTGTGGGTTAGAGATGAAATTGCAAGTAATGGTGTTTCTATGTAAGTGTATTTGTTGTACTTCTGGGGATACAAATCAGGGTTTGGAAGTGCAATCAAAAAAGCGTTAGCAAGTTATTCGGGTGCAACATGTATGTGGTACAGACTGCTACTACAGTGAGCCAGTGATAGGGGAAAGTTGATCAAGCATTTGTGTTGTCTTGAATGATGTTGAGTTTCTTGAATGTTGTTGAAGCTGTATTTATCAGACAAGAGGAGAGAATTCTATCACAATTCTGACTTGTGTTTCATAGACAGTAGACAAACTTTGGAGATTCATAAGATGTCATTTACTGCAGAGTTCTAAAACTTGACCTTCTCTTGTCGCAACATTTATATGATTAGTCCAGTTAACTTTCTGGTCAAAGATAACTCACAGGACATAATGTCGGACTATTCAACAATAGAAATGCCATTGAATAATAAGGGGAGATGGGTAACTTCTCTCTTACTGAAGGTGTTGGAGATATCTTTGCTCCATTTTCCATCCTCACTTTTTAATTTTATGCCTTTCATTTCTGCATCTACTCTAAGAGCCCATTCTAAGTTAAATTGGTTTAGAACCTCACCCGCAGCACTGACAAACAAATCCACCAAGATATTGGTTTCTGCATCATAGATGTGCAACTTTTCAGTCTCATGCATGCCCAAGCTCACCCAAAATCACTAGTGCTACAGTCAAAAGCGTTGGTCATAGAAAACCCAGCCAGCAAGTTGGTACACGATAACAAAGTGGATGAACACAGCAGGCCAAGCAGCATCTCAGGAGCACACAAGCTGACGTTTCAGGCCTAAACCCTTCATCCAGCTTCACACTTTGTTATCTTGGATTCTCCATCATCTGCAGTTCCCATTATCTGTCTCAGCAAGTTGGTACATTTTACTTCTCCTCAACATGTTAAACTACTGTTCACTGTGGATCTGCTGGAGTATTATATTCCCATGGCACTGTAAAGGGGCTTTCTTTCTGATTACTATCTTAGTTCAGGTATTCAAATTGAAAGAAGAAAACAAAGTGATTTTGTGAGAACCATTCACACATGGTAACTCGTGATTAAATTGTTTGACAGATTGTCCATTGTCCTAAATGACATTACAGTCCCAAGTGAAGGTTGAGAACAGTGACTGCACTGTGAAAGCAAGGAGTAAAGGAAAGGAACCTCAAGTAAAATCAACAACCACAAAGATAACATCTGTGAAATAACTATAGTGACATCCCAACCAGGGAAGCTGTCTCTGTTCACAGGCCACAGTTTTGTGTGTACTGAGTCATTATTAAAGTGTTTAGAAAATGGTTGCTTGCATTGTGTTTGCCACATGTTACAGGTACCATGATCCTTATACATGATGGTACGTCATAACAATTCAATCCAAATTGAAGGAGCCAAATGGGAAGTAGTTGCTAAGCGTTTCCAGTAATGAAATAATAATGCTTGGTGAAACAAAAAAACTGAAAGACCTTCAATGCTGGAAATCAGAAGCAAAAACAGAAACACAAATTGTTGGAAAAACTCAGCTGGTCTGAGAGCATCTGTGGCAAGAAACAAGCCTTAATATTTCGGATCCAGTGATTATTTCTCAGAATGGCTGTTTTTGATGTTGATAATGCTTGATGGATTTTATTTTATGATTGCAAGGCTCCTTATATTGGAGCTCCACAAAGCTCGGTAGCAGGTCTTTTACTGTTTTGTGGAATAAATCATTGACTTAAAGTTGAAGGTATGGTAATGATGAAGAAGATAACAGCTGATACAAAATTTCATTGTGCGACTGATAATGAAGAGTTGTAAACTGCAGAAAATGATCAACAAATGATTAGCTGAGAAAAGTCATACTAAATGGACTTTAATTCAAAGAAGTGTGAGGTAATGCATTTGTAAAAGGTCAACAAAGGCAAGGGAAGAGACATATGAGGAACCCATCAACCTTAAATGACATGTCCAGAGATACCAGAAGGTGTGTAGATAAGGTGATCAAGCATGCATATAAGATAGCTGTAACAGAAAATATAGGAGCTGTGAGATAATGGTGAAAATATACAAACATTATAAATGTTGGTAACAGCATGAGTAATATGTGCAGATCTAGCCAGTGAACTGTATGAAAAATGTGATTGCTCTCAAGAGGGTACAAAGAAGATTCGGGAAGATGTTGCCTTTTTTGATTCACTCGTGGGACATGGACATTGCTGGCTGACCAACATCTATTGTCCATCCCTAGCTGCCCTTGAGAAGGTGGTGGCGGTGATCTGCCTTCTTGAACTGCTGCAGTCCACCTGCTGTGGGTTGATTCTTAATACTCTTAGGGGAAGGAATTCCAGGATTTTGAGCCAATAAGAGTGAAGAATGGCAATTTCTAGGTCAGAGTGGTGAGCGGCTTGGAGAGGAGCTTGCAAGTAATGGTATTCCTATATCTGCTACCCTTGTGCTTCCTTGGAAGTGGTTGTGGGTTTGCAAGGTGCTGCCTAAGGATATTTAATGAATTTCTGTGTGCATTTTATAGACAGTACACACTGCTCTGCTGAGCCATCGGTGATGGGGAGAGTGGATGTGGTGCCAGTTGAGCAGGCTGCTATGTCCTCCATAGTGTCAAATACGTTGGTTGTTGTTGGGGCTGCACCCATCCAAGCAAGTGGAGAGTATTTCATTACACTCCTGACTTTAGCCTTGTAGATGGTAAATAGGCTTTGGGGAGTCAGGAGGTGAGTTATTTGCCATAGTATTCCTAGCCTCTGTCCTGCTCTTGTAGCCACTTGTTTACATGGTGAGTCCTGTTGCGTTTCTGGTCAATGGTAACCCAGAGGATGTTGATGGGGGGGGATTCAGTGACAGTAGCAACTTGAATGTTAAGGGGCGGTGGTTAGATTATCTCTGATTGGAGATTGTCATTGCTTAGCTTTTATGTGATGCAAGCATTATTTAGCACTTGTCAGCCCAAGTCTGGATATTGCCCAGATCTTGTTGCATTTGAACATGCCGCATGGGCAACAGCAATATGCTACAGATGTTAAACTAATGTCTCGGTGTTCTGTACATCAAGGTGTCTCCCCAGGAACATTCTAGATTCTTATTGAGAAACAACATGCTTGGGTGTCTATGCTCAACAGTATCTCAAAGTTGCAGTATTGATATTCTTTACTTTGTTGAATTCATGCGCTATTGGCATGGCTTGGTAGGCAAGGTAAGTCATGGATGCTGTAAACTTGTAGGTATGTGCTAAGTGAGCAAACAGTCATTTCTGAGATACAGCCTGGTCCAATACTGTTCATATGTGCAGAATGTCTCAGCTGTAGCCTTTCAACCTTAGTTGATGGTGCACCCTGCAATACAAGTCTGTGATTCTCGCCACCTGAAATTGTCTCACCAGTCCTGCAAAGGTTCAAGACAATTGTACCGTCATTCTTGTACTCCAACCCTCTTGCAGTAAATGCTGACGTACCGTTTGCTTTCCTATTGTTTGCTGCATCCATATATGAAAGATGGAAGATTTCAGTGAATTCCTTCATAGCAAAGTATAATTGTCTGACAAACTGTCCCTCACTGAGGTGGAGGTAAAAAATAACCTTTCCTCTCATTGATGCTGAACTGATGTGGTTGCTTGTTAAGAGTCCTTTTTCTCTATCTAATAACATTTTGCCCCCTCTGTGTTGACATTGTACAGTTCCCTTTCAAACATGGTCAAAAGAAATACACTAATGACTGAGAACACTTTTTACTTACAGAACCCCTGCAGTGAAGAACAAGGCTTTGAGCACCTGTGACTTTAAATGATGGTACAAACCTCCAAACACTTGTACAAATTCAGTAACAGCCAGTTGAGATCAATTAGCAACTCACCTGAAAGACACCTTTAAATAGTGCCATGGCGTCTGGGTGTGAGAGTGGTGCTTTCTGCTGCTAAAAACATATTCAGCTTTACCCAGTTGAAAGACAATGTTATCTGGAGTGACAACTTCCAAAATGGACCACTGGCATCAAATCAGCAATAAGTGCTAATTAACTCACTATTTTCCTACTCTGCATGTACAGCTATTGCCTCATCACAGAGAACACCCAGTATCAGTTGTGTGCTGTGTGGAGGCTATTTTTAAATATGAATGGTAGCTAGAAATTGGGCATGACACATTTAATGGCAATTGTGTGTTCTAGTAAGGCTTGCATCAAACTCCAGCTATAATGCAGGGGCATAACAGGCTTTAAATTTTCTTCAAAATTGCAGCTTGTTAATACATATTTTCAATTTATGAAGAAATTGTTGCTGAATGTTTTATGAACTGGCAACTTATGGTCAAATTACTTGTGGCAACCAACAGAATCTGAGTTCCCATTGTAAAAATGAAGTCAGCACATTCTGTGCTCAGAATTTCTCCACCTTAAATCATCCCTTGCCTCTGTCATAGGT
This sequence comes from Stegostoma tigrinum, assembly GCF_030684315.1. Lineage (NCBI taxonomy): Eukaryota > Metazoa > Chordata > Chondrichthyes > Orectolobiformes > Stegostomatidae > Stegostoma > Stegostoma tigrinum. The sequence continues at coordinate 37,563,134 of NC_081372.1, read as the reverse complement.
TTCTCTCTGGGACTAATTTACAGAGTAGCATAAGTGGTCACCAAATTAATGGTTGCAATCATTCTATTCTACCTGAAGCTTTCCTGACCCTTCCATCCCAGTCACTGAATTTATCCAACATTCAGTCTGTGTGCAATTTAATTGCCCTCATAGAAGAAAAGCTGCATGGTTTAAATGGGCTTCTTGCATGAGTATTTGTATGCAAAAATAAATTAATGTTTACAATTTGAGTTGCCTGTTTACAGCACCATAGACCAGGCAGCTCAATCATCCCAACTGTGCTTGAAGTATGGAGCCTAGATATGATGGTGGCTGTTAATATAAGCCTCAAATTATTGCATAGCTAGACAGGCAGATTTAATGATATTGCTTTTAGTAAAATGTGTTAAATGAGCAAGGGAAATTGATATTGCCTGATAAAGAAAAACACAATCCTATGAACAGGATTGAGCCACAACAGTGTATTTGTGAGAGGTTTATCAATCAACAACTAAAATATGCTATATGAAAAAAAACAACAATGTTTCTGTTCTTTAATGCTTCTGTTGTTTAAGTTGGACATTGTGTCCTGGCTAATATTCATTCTTTAAACAGTACCAGTGAAATAGATTACCTAGTGATTATCTCATTGCTGTTCAAACAACTGGAAGGCACACATTGGCGAATATTTTTCCCACATTTTGAATGGTAATAAATCAGCTTTCGGTGACCTAAGATTACAAAAGTCAGTGTATAAATGTAACTTCCCTTGTTGTCCTCTTTAAATGCTGACAGCAGTGGCATCATAATTTTTATTTATATTTTGCCAGCCACTTTCAGATCCATTTCATTTGATTAGTCATTGTCCAAAGTGAAACCATATCCAAGTGCTGAGATAGACATACAATCTAAATTAGATAAAAATCATCATTTTAATTAGGTTAATTATATTGAACAAATAATTTGTCATCCATTAAAACAAAGAAATTCAGATTATGGACATGCGTGTTTTCAGAATGACAGCTTTCCTTATTAGGCAGTAAGGGATGAGTTTTACTAAGAATTAGCTATGTATCAATTTTGGGGAGTTTTTTAGGTTTCTGTCCATGAGTTTCTGTGTGTTATTTGAGACAACCCTCTGCAGTATATCAAATTATGTATGAACCACACCTTTACGGTACCTCTCTCATGATCTAGCAAATCATCAGCAATATTTACACAATATTCACATGTGCAATATTTAATTGGCACACTGCCCAAACAGTAATGATAATGGATCCTTTGACACTGAATCCCCAAATGCCTTACTGACTCTGTCTAAACCCCGAGACTGAAATCAGATGACACCCTCGCCTAACTGTGCCGGTACACCCTGGTTGATGACAGTCTACCTTGGATCTGACAAAGGACTATTTCCCTCAGACTTTGAGACATGGCCATTTGGCTGTAGCACATACAGTATGTTGCCAAGTAAGCTGGCACATGATGTAGTGTTGTGACATTAAAGTAACACATTGCTGTACAGCAACATGTCCATAGCCATGATTGATCATCGCCAGCAAGCTGCCTGGCTTTGTGTCTGCATTTGAAGGCAAAGCAAGGCAGGCATACAGTGAGTCTGTTAGTTCTGAATAAGGCAGCAAAGTGCAAAAAGGCAAGTAAAGGCCTGCTGTGTTATATGCTGTGAGCAACCAAGTAGGTGCAAAGTGAGTGAGTGTTAAGAGAACAAGCCAAGAGCCCTGAAATACACCCAGCTTAAACTATGAGCTGTGTGCCTGTCCCTGAGCACTGGTGGACTGGTAGTAATATTGCAATTCAAGTGTGAGTTTTGATGTGCAGAATTAGAGAGCTGCATTCCAAATGAGTTGGAGGTGTGCCTTGATGAAGTGATGAGGTTAGTGCGTGTCCAATGCCAATTTCTGAAGGTGAAGGATGTAGATGATTACTACCAATAGACTGTGCCCTGCAACGTTGGGGTCTGTTGGCCAAGATGGAGGCCTGGAGGAACAAGCAGCAAGGTGCCTCTGCAAGGGTCCAGGCTGTGACTTCCATGTCAGGATTTGTCACCATCCAGTTCTTCTCAGCTGTGAGGAAGAGTAGTAAACTACATATATATGAGGGAAGATTTGTGATAATGACATGCTAATGTGAGAAATTCACTTCACCATTCAAACCTTCAGTGCAAAATCAGACCTGTTTCCTTGACATTGAGAATTTAATTTTTCCAACTTTGTCATATTTTCCGAACTGCCTTGTCTTTGCCCATGTAATTCAGCACTGAAAAATTCAACCTCATATTTTAAAAATTACGCTTTGATTTTCAGTTTCAATTAGTGAAGACTCTTTGTTATATAGCACAAATATTAGCATAAAATCCACAAGATACATAAAATATGGTAGATTATGCTGCCATTCACACATCTTTTAATTTAATATCGGCTATCAAACTATAATTAAAAATGAATCAGCAGCGGACAGCATCATTGGTCTTATTCAGCAAGTAACTTACCTGGTCTATCAATCTACCAATGTTTGTCCACTATCAACAAGGTACAAGTTGTGAATGAAATGAAGTACTCTTAATTTTCCTGGATGGGTACTGCTCTTACAACATCATGTGGCTCAATAATAAGAAGGGCAACGGAACATGCTTATCTGAAGCTCCATCCACCACCCTAAAGGCTTGCTCTTTTACCCTAGTGCACCAAGACTGCACTCTGTACCATTTATATGATGCCTTACAGTAATTTATCAAGACAATTTCAACAATAGCCTCCGTAACTGAAACAACTGCCGTCTAGAAGAGCAAGGATACCAGGCTCATGGGAACATTATTACTTACAAGCTTCCTCCAAATTCATGCATTATCCTGACTTGAGCTATATCAGTGTTCCTCCATTGTCAATGGATAAACGTCCTGGAAATCCTAATGTAACAATGCTGTGGGTGTACTTATACCATACGGACAGTCATATCTCAAGAAGGTAGTGCATCACTATTTTCTCAAGGTATATCAGGGATAGGCTTTACTGGTAATACTAACATTTATTGCCTATGTCCCAAAAACAAACATACAAAAGAAGCAAATTCAACAAGGAAGACAATGGCCCCTTAAGTACTATAAACAGGCAACTTACCAGGATTTAACAAGATTAGCTTAAATTTGGATTGATATCCCAAATGGTTACTTAATTAAGATCAAAGATAGGCAGACATTTCACAGGCATCATCTTTTAGGATTTACTTATGGCTGGATTCACTTCCAGAGGATAACAAAGTGTGGAGCTGGATGAACACAGCAGGCCACGCGGCATGTCAGGAGCATAAAAGCTGGCGTTTCGGGTCTATGAAGGGTCTAGGCCCGAAACGTCAGCTTTCGTGCTCCTGACATGCCGCTTGGCCTGCTGTGTTCATCCAGCTCCACACTTTGTTATCTTGGATTCTCCAGCATCTGCAGTTTCCATTATCACTTCCTGAGGATGTTGGTTAATGGGTTAGATGGTGCGCAGTTTGCAAAGGGCTGAGATTTGGTGGATCTGTTGGCTATTTCTTTGTTCATAACTCTGTTAGCAGTAAATCCTTTGATTGAATATAAATTGGGGTTTTTAATGTTATTGTAGGAAACCAGAACTATCTAACGCCAATGGAGAATGTAAAAAGTTTATTTTGTGCAATCTTATTTCTAATTTTGCTTTTTAAATGAAATTCATAGGTTCCAGATTTATTAAAAGAACTGTCTATTTTAACAGAAGAAAAAATATGCTTTGAAAATCAATTGATATGAAACAGATTCACATCTCACTGCTTCCAGTGTGTTACAATATGCTGACAGTGTGGTATGTGTTACACACCTCTGAAAATAAATAGTAATAGTATAAAATATGGAACACATCCTGTCACAGCCGACAAACTGGAAGATTTTCTTCTTCTATTTTAAATTTGTACTTCTTTTCCTGTATGAAAAAAAACACTATAGTGAGAAAAATGGACTACTCATTTGACATTTCTTTAAACTAAAGAAGTGTATTCAACGATTACTTTATTTTTAGTTTAGAAATAAAGTGTCTCAGGGCATTTAAGAGGCATAGCCAAAAATTCCTTAGAAACAGGCATTCATTTCATTGATAGTTATAAATTCAAAACAGATGCAAGTTGTTTTTAATGCGTTTTGAAGAAGACATCATGAATTGGAATCACTGTGGTACCATTCTCAGCATACGATTGTATATAAACCATTGCCAAGAATTGATTGAAAATTTGTAATAAGTTCGCCCTCAGGGTCATAAAGAATATCTGAACGGTTGTATTTCTAGCTTTCAAGCAAGAAATATCACAAGGCAGATACATTGATGTAGAATTTGTCATGGCAGAGCATTTAAGGACATTTGTATCAGTGAGACATAAAAAGCTTTGAATTTTGGCATGGCAAGCACTGAAAAAGTGAAACAATAATGTCACAACCAGGGAAATGGTATCTGGGATGTGAGTGAATACTGCAAGCAATTATGTAATTCTTTAACCAAGCAGCTTGATGATTAGAAAATTAACAGAGCAAGGGCTGAGAAGGAATGCACATTACACTGGGTGAGTTCAAGTTAAATCAGATATAAAAGGACAGAAAGAAGATGATTTCACAATTATTTGTTCATGTGAGGGCAGATGTCAGATTAAAGTAAGAAATCACAAGTTTCTGTCTGAACTGCGGTGCTCTGCTGTTAGCTTAGTGAAAATGGCATTTATCTGTGTGGCTCAGCTGTACGGCATATTGAACTGTGTGAAGTTGCTGTCTTTGAATGGATGTATGAGTTACAGTCATCACATAAAATTAAGTCTTGTCCATTTCAGTTTGAGTAAACTTTTATTGTTATTAAATATAATTACCGTTATCAAATATAATTAATCTCTGGCACTGAATATGGAGTGTCATAGTTTTAGTTTCACTTTTCATTTTTGTGCTTTTTACTTATCTTTTACAATCCAATCTTACTTTTCCCCTCTTTATTTCTCTTTTTGATTCAACATTGAGTTCAATCACCTTCCACACATTTCTCAGACCTCACGCTGTTCATTTCACTGTTCTTCATGCAGAGCGGTGACGGAGTGGTAAAATAATTTGCCCTGTTCACTTAGGTCCCAGGTGACCTGTTACCCTTTCTGCAATTTTATCAGCCTACACTTTCAGGAACTTGCCACACAAAAATGTAATAACCTAAAAGTGCAGGGGCATATCTCGTTACAAGCAAATGCTGTGAGATATGCTGCTATGGCAAATCATAGCCCTTTGTGTGTTCAGAATTAGATCCAGTATTTTTAGAATTGCAGTGAAGGCAAAATGGTGGAGAATCTCTGAAAGGGAGCAGGATGCCAGTGTGATTCACTCCGTCCTCCCATCCACATAAATGATAAGAAATCCTATTCTCTTAAAAGATTGCACTTCTGTTATAGAACTAGGAAGGCTATAAGAGCAATCTATCAGTTATTTTACTTCATTGACATCAGCTCTTTTCACAACTGAAGTTACTTCAATTTAGACATAACTGATAAGAAATGATCTAGCATTTCATCGAGAAAATAAAAAATTCTAGACATTCATGAAGCTCAATGTTTTGATAATTACAACTTCAGTTGTTTACTTTCTTTGTCCACCTGTTTTGTGAATGTAAGAGAGTCAAATTTTGTCCCTTCTCAATTTTTCTTTCTCCCTCATAAATAATTTCATTCCTCCTAGTCCATTATCCTCTTAAGTATTTGAGACTTTGAAAATCATCATGCTGAACTGAAAACTTAGATTCATAGGTGATCACAGCACAGAAGGAGGTCATTCAACCCATTGAGTCTGTGCTGGTTACCAAAGATATGACTACACTGACCCAATTTTCCAGCTCCTGGACCGCAGCACTGGAGGCTATGGCAATGCAAGTGAACGTCTAAATACAGTTTAAATATTACGAGACTTTCTGATTCGACCATTTTTTCAGATAATTAGCTTCGTATTCCCTCTACCCTCGGAATGGAGAAAAAAGAGACACCTCCACTTTCTTCTTAGGCTTTTTACCTCCTACCTCAAGTCTATGACCCTTGGTTATTCACCCCTTTGTGAATAAGACAACAGAAGAACGTTCCTGTCCACCCTATCCGAGCCCCTCCAACAGGTCCCCGCTCAACCTTTGCTACCGTAAGGAAAACTATCCTAGCCTATCCAATTGGTTTTCATAGTCAGACCTTCCACACCAGATAGCACCCTGATGAGCCTCTTCTGCAAACGGCCCAGCGCAATCACATCCTTCTTATAATCCCACAACCAAAACTACACATAATACTTCATTTGTGACATGACCAGCATTTTACATCATTTCAGCATAACTTCCTTGCTTTTGTTTTCTATGTCTTGGTTTTGTAAAACAAGTAATCCCTTGCCTTCTGGACCTCTCCTGGTAGATTCCCTCACATTTTTCTGGGTTGAATTCCATTTGTCAGTGCTCTACCCACTTGACCATTCTGCAGATATCCTCCTGCAGTGTGCAACTAATCTCCTCACTCCACAACTTTAAATGTTACCCACAAACCTCTTCACCATACCTCACAACCCCATTTAAGTCCAAATCATTAATGGATGCAGCAAACAACAAAAACCCCAGCAGTGACCACTGTAGAGCCCATCTGTCACTGAAGCAGCTTTTTCCCATTGTCCTTTGCTTCCTGCCTCATGGTAAAGTGGTGATTCAATGTTGCGCTTTGCCTTGGTTCCTTGGGCTATTACGGTTTTGACTAATCTGCCAGGATGGACCTAATGAAAAGTCCAAATAGACCACATCAAATGTGTTACCTTTGTCAATCTTCCTGTTTATCTCCTCAAAAAAAATCATATTTGTCAACACAATGTTCCCTTAACAAATCCAAACTAACACAAGTAACCTGTGTCTCCAAGGTTCATTAATAATCAGTCCATCTGAATTCTCTCATACATCCCCACTGTCAAAATGAGACTGACTGACCTGTAAATTCCAGGTTTATTCTTTCCTCCCTTTTTAATAATGAGGCAAAATTAACGGTTGTCCAAAAATTTGGCACATCTCCTGTGATTAGAGAGAATTTGAAAATTACTACCAGGACTTTTGATATGTTCCCCTTTGTCTGTCTTAACAGCTTGGGCTACATTTCACCAGGACCTATACAGTCTGGAGCTGGACGAACACAACAGGTCAGGCAGCATCAGAAGAGCAGGAAAGTCAGTGTTTTGGGTCGGGACCATTCATCAGGCCCTTCTTACCAATTGGTCAGTTACTTCTGGTTATCTCCCTGTCACCAGGATTTATCCACGAATGAGATTGATAAACCTGTGAATAACTCCTCTTTCTCTATGATAACACTGTGTGGAGCTGCAGGAACACAGCAGGCCAGGCAATATCAGAGGAGCAGGAAAGTTGACATTTCGGGTCAGGACCCTTCTCCAGAAATGGATTTCCATTTCTGAAGAAGAATCCCGACCCAAAATGTCAGCTGGGTATCCATTTCTGAAGAGGTATCCAGACCCGAAACGTCAACTTTCCTGCTCCTCTGATGCTGCCTGACCTGCTGAGTTCCTCCAGCTCCACAATGCATTGTCTCTGACTCCAACATTGGCAGTTCCTGCTATCTCCTTTTACTCTATGGCATTTTTAACAATGTTTTAGAATCTTCCATGCTAATGCCTGTACATGTATCCTTTTTTGTTGTGAAGACCAATGCAAGGTGCCCTTTGAGACTGTGTCTACATCTTTTGATTTCACATGCAGATTACCACTATGATCCCTAAAGGGCCCAACTTAGTTATTCCGTTGCTTCTTATATGCTTAAAAAAAGTTGCGTTTTCCTTTCCTCTAACTACTAACATTTTCACCCTTCCTGCCCCTTGAGTTCCAGTATTCTAAGCTCCCGAAACATATCTTAACTAAACAGAATGCGGATATTAGCATTTATTTTATCCTGTTTCTTTCTTAGATATCGACATGAAACATTTTACTTTTTGTTATGTCCTGAAAATAATTGAATCCCTTAAATCCATCAAATAAAAAATGAAGTTTAGAAGATCTAAAATATTAATTGTTGCTGTAAAGTTTTTAAGCTTAACTTATGATCTCAATTTAAAACAAAATCTATTCACAAGAGACAGGAGAAATACTCACTAATTACTCATCCGCTTCTTTGTGAACCCAGATTTCAATTTTGATGAGGCAGATATGCTGGCGCACTGTCTATTGCTGGGATCTCTTCCCTGGTGCTGCTTCTTTAAACCTCCCAAATGGCACTCCTGACTCCCACACAGGTTTGCTGCTACTCTGTCAGTTGCTGGGATCTTTCATTATTGCTACCACTCCCAAACCCCACACAGGCTCCATTACCAATCCATCTCCTTCAAGGTCCTCACCTTGCCAGCTCATTTTAGTGATGCTACTGGTCTCAGTGTCCTCACCTCACCTACTCCTCTAGGTGACTCCGATAGTAATTGTAACAAGGTCAACCAAGTGGACTTCATAGAATAAGAATTCCCCTACTGGGGTTATTGCTCTAATCCAATCAGGGGACTCTGGCTGGCAGATATAAATGGCAGTGTCAGAGGTTCTGTTCTCTGAGAGCTGGCAGTAAGGAATCTAGATCAGTGTCAAAGATTTTCCACGTGTTATTAATGGGTGACTTGGTGACAGGGTACTGGCCTTTGTGGAATTATTTCAGTGGTGAGAGAGTAGGATTAAATGATGTAATCATGCAAAGATGCCTACTAGCTGAAGCCCAACTGGATTTCAAGCAGACACAACAACTGGCTTTAACAATAGGAAACGTGGCAAGTGGAGCATATGAGGGTATATCGATGGAAATTGACACCCCTGCCAGTCAGGCTGAGCTTGAAGAAAACCTTTAGAGTGAAGGCCCACTCTGGACATATACTGAACAGAGGGATGCTCAGTCTGCCCACGTTACCCTTGATTTACACATGGAGAGTCCTTGACACCGATCCAGCTCCCTCAGAACCAGGTCACAGAGTTCACTCAGAATGGATCAGCGTCAAGGACTTTCCACATGTAAATCAAGGATGACTCGCTGACAGCATACCGGTCTCCGAGGAGTTATTCCAATGCTGATTGTCTGTTTCAGAGTCCTCACTTTGCCCACCTCTCTCCTCTACAGTGCATCAGTAAAATCAAATTGTGGCACTTGGATTTCATTTTTGAATATGAATATTAAAAAGTTAGGAATTAGAATAAAATCATGGAACATCTTTTACTTCTTTGACATCCTGGTAGGCATAGCACTTCTTTAAAGAAAAAAACGTCTTACATTATTTAACTAACCCAAAACTGTTCTTGGTTTGAATTGTCCAAAAGCAGGAAATTATTTAACTGCACCTGCCTTCTTAAATTGCAACTACTTTGCTGTCCCTCTGTGGTGTCATAAAGCTGCCCTTTATTGTGACCTCTGTCTCCCCTGAGCATTCCTACACAGTAAACTCAGTGCTGAACATGCCTCTACCTACAACAAATACTATACTCACAACATTTTAATTTGTTGTCAAAGTACCAACTGTTGTTTAAAGCAAAGGGCTTTTTGTTGCCAACAGAATATTTGTACCTGATACAGCAACATTTATGCTGTCTCCTGTAACATGGGAATTTAATTTGAGTAATGTTGCATTGGAAGATCCAACAGACATTTGTTACAGCTCACTAATATATACAAATAATACATTCACAAGCATATTTGCATTTGGGATGAAATTATGTTATTCACTTAGAAGTAATAAGTTGGTGCCACTGGCATTTCTTGCTTCAAGTGGCCTCAGTTAACATGGACTCTCAAATCTTTATAGCCTCAAATCACATGATACAATGATAATATTGTCAGCATACTACTTAAAAGTGTGCTGACATGGTAATCATGGGACATAACATACTATAGAGCGGCCATGTGTTTTAAGACAAATATCCAAATAAAACTGGCTGTTACAATTATTCTCAAAATGAAAATGTCCCATGTACAACTTGACTGAAATGTGCCAAAACACATTGCACGTGATGCAGACATTTTGGAGATTTGGGATCTGTCATGTCTGAAATGTTTGACATCTTGGATATTTCACTGAATTGTGCCTTACTACTTTATGTTGTGACCAGAGAAAATGTGGAAATCAATACTTTGATGCCATCCTTCACTTTTGCTGAACATGGTTTCAAAGCTTGAAGCCAGAATTTTGCAAGTCAGGACAATTCCAGCAACCCTTAAGATGGAAATTAAGATCTGGATGCAAAAGGCTTCTCCAGCATGCCAACATTCTATGTTTTTGTACATTAAGGTCAACATACACATCAACATTTAATGGTTTCACACCTTTTAACATTTTGCTTTTCTGTTCTCATGACCAAACTAAATCACTTCACTTTGCCTGGTGTTTGTACTCCATTTGCTGCCCAGTCAATTAAGCTGGCTATACTTGCTTGCAGTTTATGACCCTTAGGCTTTGTAGATATTTTTTGTATTCAATCTGTTCAGCAATGTTATGACATTATCTTTAGAGCAGATGGAACTTGAATCCAGGCCCTCTTTCCTTAGGGGTAGGAAGACTGTAACTGTGCCACCTTCTCCCCCTAGCTTTACATTATCAGCAAATTTAGAATCATTGCTCTCAGTGTCTTTGTCTAAGTCATTCATAGATTGTAAACAACTTAAGCCTTAGCACTGATGCTTGAAGAATCATAACTTGAAAATATCTTTCTTTCCCTTGCATTCTCCTTTCCATGAGGTAACCAGTGTTCAAGCCATGCATGTATTATCACAATTCCACGAGACCTTGTGCATTCACCTTTTGCATGACAGCTTATGAACTGCTTTTCAAAATATTTTAGATGTATTGACTCCATTTTATTTACCTGACCTGTTACATCTACTAATAATACATAAATTATTAATAGTTCAATTAATAATTCTGTCAAACACAATTTCTTGATATTATCCCAGGAATGGCAGTCTTTTTTGTCAAATTGGTCTTGTGCATTATGCCTGAGAGGACATATCTAGTTATCACTTGAATGCATGAATTTCATTGCATTATTTTTTATCCAAACAAGAAAAAGTCATTGTCTACTACATATACGTTTTTATAGGGGCTGCACTGTGACCTCTTGTTTTATTTCAGAACTTGCTGTGAAACTAGAGTCACTCAGTCGCTGTTCACTGTGCATTTAAAGTCACAGTATAATACTCTAGGGACAAACATTTTAATATTCCAGCTGAGGGACTGTATGTCCCATCATAAATCAAGTGCATCTTAAAGGAGGGTATGTCATCTAATCTTGAAATGAGAGTACATTTAAAACCTTGAAGACTAGAGGGCAGCTTTTGTTACAATTAATGATGTAGCAATGCAGTGTTTACTATATGTCCACATATCACAATAGATTTTAATTTTGACCAGGTTGGTGATATGACCAATTAAATATATGGTTCAGATTGTTTAAAGCTCGTTAATAAGGACAATGCAGCCAGGTCAAAAATGCAAAAATCATTGACATGCAGTTTGGATTCTGCAAATATATAAATATCTATGTTTCTTGTAAAGAGTCTAACATACATGATCACAAGTCTGAAAAGAAACGAAAGAAGTGAAAACGCTCCAGGGTGTTAACTTAAAGTTCTTTGGCAAGTATTGTGTAAACATATGGAAATGTTGAAGTCATAGATTTTTCTAAATCTTCTGATTCCAATTTTATCCTGCATACACAAGCTGTATGCCCTGCATACTTGTAGCTGGCAAAATTTCCTTTACAGGAGGTAGCTGGGAAAATTCCAATGAATCCTCAACAGGAAACCTCCATGAGAGTTAAAGATGACTCCTGGGTTTTCAACTTTGCCGAGAGGAATTGCAGAGAAACAGAGAGAAAAAGAAAATGAATGTTTGTTCTCAGGCAGAATGCCTTGTTCAAAAATATGATTGTTCTACTCCACGCACAAATTGACTCATATGACCTTTCTCAGCAAGTCCTCTAATTCAGACATGTTATGACGCACCCTCTGGATGGACAAAGTGAGTCTTGAACTCAGGTGTTTCAGCTTAGAGGCAAGACATTAACACAGTACCACAAGAACTCTCCCCTCCAGGCAGTCTGATAGCACAATTTCATCAAAGTTCCCTCCTCTTTGCAGATACAATACTGCTACTTCTCTAACTCATGGCTTTTCCCTAGCAAAGTATAATTTGGTGTAAAAAAATTAAGGTTTTTTATATTAGTCAGGATAATCTTTTAAAAAATAATATTTGGGACATAGCTTTTCATAGCACTGTGAAGTCATATATGCTCTAAATACATTGTGATTATACAAAGTGCTGCTTTTCACAACAATGTTATTTTTTCATATGAATAATATGCCGTATTTTTAGGTTACTAACAGTAGACAACAATTCACTGAATAGGCTGATAAGCTCTTTTTGCTTTGTAATGCTATTTATACATTGGAGACTTGGCCATTTAACGTAGTTTTGAAAATAAGAATATCCTCTGTAACAGTTATCAGTCCCTTGTGACTAAATGCCTCATGTTTAATCATGCAGAGCTCCAATAACCTTCAACAATACCGCATTTATTATTTCCATTATTTTTAATTACTTTGTTAGTGTTAGTTGGGTCAAATAACTTCTAAATTTTGTTTGTACAGTATATTGACTGTTGTATCCTTGAAAGTATCACAGTTAAAGATTCTGGCCATGGGAGATTACTTTAATTAGACAGATGCAGTATTATCATGTGCGATCCATTGAATAGTTCTTTTCCAAGCGATTGGGTCTAGTTATATATCATTTTAGATTTGACTGGAAAATAGAATTGCAGTCATAAAGTTGATTGTATCAATCATGATTTACTTTGGAGATCATGACATGACTATGAGCTATAAAAACAATGAGTTTTGCGTTATTAAGAGAATTATCTAGAGATAAGTAGAATTATGCTACAAATTGGCTGATACCAAGCATATACAGTGTAAAGTAGTGCACACGTTGACTCATCATTAACATTTTTTACTCTGATTGTGGATTCAAGTTCTACTCCAGAGACTTGAGAATAAAAGCTAGGCTGACTCTTCCACACAATACAAAGTAAATACCGGATGTAGCTATCAGAGTGCAGTTTACTGAATAAGGCATTAAAACAGGGCCCCATTTTGGCTACTTAGGTAGGTATAAAAGATTCCAAGATACTGTTTCAAATAAAAGCAGGAGAGCTCCTCATAATATTGTGATTAATGTTTATTATTTAACCAACATCACTAAAACAGAAGATCAGGTCATTATTTATTTTGTATTCATGGGATTTTGCTCTGTAAAACTTGCCTGCCATGTATCCTACGTTGTAACATCAAATATTTTTCAAAAAGTATTTATTGGCCATAAAGCTTCTGTGGTATTGTGAAAAAGGATTTTAAAGAAACTTCCCAGTCTCATTTGTTTGATTAAAGGACCAGGAGACCTGTATCATTCTTCCTCAGCACCTCTCAAGTATAGGGAGAGGTTGAGAAGGTGAATCCTTCATGGTAACCTCAGCCAGTTTTGGGAATTGAACATACATTGTTAATATTATCTGTATCATAGACCAACCATTCCACCTACTGAGCTAAACCGATCCCAATAAAATAATGAACTCAACAATACAACTTTTGTCTGACATCCAGACAAAACATACAGTAAACACGGGTAATATCCTATGATTGACCATCCCACAACACATACAAACAGCAAATGTGCTCAAGACAGATTCCTCCACACGTATCCTCGCACCCAGACCCCACTTCTACCCTTCCAGACATAATAGTTCATCAAATCTCTTCAAACTTCACAAGGAATTACAATTCTTGTGTTTTGCTGATCTGGCCTTGAAATTCTTTCTCAAGAGTCATTTCTTCACAGACTGCCCCAGTGACTATTACTGTTATCGATGATCACATCCCTTTTCTCAATCCATGAACATCACCAACTTTTCATCAACAAATAGGATCACCAAGCTAGATTTCTCCTATGTTTTTGTTTTTCCTGAGCTCCAGTCTTGCTCAGTTGCATTAAACGGGCCCTGTTTGTGGCTTTTCAACCTATGCTGTCAGCTATTGTGGCATATTAAGGGTACTCAGCTCCTTGTGAGCTAATACAACCTCCAAGAATTTCATAAGCTCTGTCGCCAACAGTTATCTGTCTACTAACTTCTGTATCTTGGTCTGAATTCTAAAAAAAAATGGGATATCCAACTGCTCTTGACTCCTCAATGTGGCATCAACTCTACCTACTCAGAATAGTTCTACTGCCTTTTCAGCAATGCAGATTAGCAGCTCATTTCCAGATGGGAATTGCTTCCCTTTTTGGTAGGACTTCTCTGAGCCCTAATTACACAGATACAACTGTTCTAAAACTTCCATGATAACTTCAACTACACCAAACTCACATATTTCAGTTGCTTTTTCTGCAGTGTAACAAAATCATCACTTCTATCCTGGAGTCTGCCTTCTTTCGCCTTCACATGCTTACATATTCAATGACCTTTCAATTCCTCTTGATAATCTTTTGTATGGCTGTTCCATAACTCCGACTGTCCTGTATGACCTATTAAAATTCTTACAATAAACACCATCCCCTATAGCAGGGCACAATTGAATCTTGCCACTTGGCAATACTTGAATTCAATGTTTCTCTGAACATCACGTGGAATTCTATCTTACTCATGACAAATAAAATAGAAGATTTTGTCTCAAGTGCTTAATGATTTTTTGGGGCAGCATAATTCATCATTAACAGCAGCTTGTATAATGCAGTAAACTAGAATGCCCATTCAACAAATATTTTGAATTTCACCAAAAAAATTGAATGCAATTTTTTTCTGCATAGGATTATTTCTTAAATAAAGATTTTCATAAACAAGTAGACATTTCAGTGAAGTACTAATGTTGCAGTTTTATTTTGAAATCCATACAAATTATATGCCAATTAAAGATACAACAATCTCTGATGCAATGGAATGACATTTTATTAGTTCAAAATAACGAGAACACAGTATGACTGCTTCCAGTCGAGAAGCTTATGATCAAATTAGCAGGTCATTCACATGACACTGTTGTTTTTGTTGATAAATTGGAAATATTGGTATCAAAGGATCAACCATTTCCCTTGCTTGTGTATGCTGAAGTATTTCTTGTTTGTTGCACATTTTTGTCATAAGATGTTGGCAGGGCAATTCTCAAGCCTGTCATTGTTCAAATAATTTTATGGTATTGATGTAAAATAACCCTTCACTTGACAATAATCCAAGCCCACATAGTGACTACCAAACCCCCTGGCATTGCGTGAGCCCAATCAGAATTAACCTTCATCAGTATATTATTTAAAGTACCAGTAGAAAATGCTCGTGAACTATCACATGATCTCACTTGTGCTGCACAAAGCCCCATTGTTAATGAAACTTGAACTTTGGCTGATCTGAGCTTTTCATTTCTCCATCAGATAATATCTGAATATGTTAGAGCATTAAAAATGCTGACTGATGTTGCTGAAATCGGTAGGAAAAAATTTATGTAACAGAGAAACTAATTAAAAGTTGAATTACAGGATGAGATCATAGCAATTTAAATTTAAGAAAATATTTGATAGTCCTGAAAATGGGCACAGGGATCAGGACATGATATTAACCATTACCTGTTCTCTCCGGATACAGGTTGATCCCCAATGCCTTCTAATTTTCATGGATACCCTATGCAAACAATAAAATAAACAAGCTATTCAGTGTCTGCAAACTTTAACAGGGGCTCCGGAGTGGTAGTGGAAGGAAGTTTGAAGATCCAAGTTTAGGTACTTACCAATGATGAGCTGCTTAAAGCTGGTCTATACCTCTTAGAGGAGAATTGAATCCTAGCTGGAACAGTTGCTGGAATAATTTATGCAAGGGTGCTTGAACAGGAAGAAGATTGAATGAAGGTGTAACAGGGGAGACAGCATTTTCATGGGTTTCCGATGCTACACTTGATATTGGTGAATAGAATAGAGAGATGGTATATCTACAGGAGGTCCTCAGAAAATCAGTGCAAGATAGTGGGAGCAAATAGCCTTTGCACTTAATGCTAGTTGTTCAGTTCTGGCTGCAGTGGCACAAGAAGCTCAAATCTCACAGGAATGGTCATGGACAATAAATCTATCTAACAGATGTACAAACATACAAGTAAACAATTCAGTCCTCCTGAACCATTCAATTAGTTAGTCGAGGTTTAAGTCAGATTAGTCACTATGCATTTCTGCATATTCCCAATAATCTTTTCCTCCCTTGGTAACCAACATCTATCTACCTCTGTATTTTAAAATGTTTAAAGAGTCAAATTCCAATTCCCTAGAAGGAACGGAATTCGAAAAACTCTCAATTCTCTTCAACAATTTTTTTTTAATCTCAACCTCTAATAGGCAATTCTTCAATCTTAATTGATATACAACGCTAGTTTCAGCACTTGCCTCACAGAGTACAGCATGAGCTGTATACCCCATTACTCAACTAACAGTAGCCCTCCCAACCACAGCCTATAGCTCATACTCATTGCCCTAACCCTTATGCGCTTACTGCTATAGGTCTCTTTTCCACAAGTCATATCTCGCACTCGCTGTCAACTATTCAAGCATGACAGCTACATCATCCATATGCAGTGCAAGGTACTCTCTGACACACTTCCCTCTTTCTTACAGGAAATGATGGTACAACATAACATGCAGCAGTGAGGGACCATGTCCTTAAAATCATATAGGAATCAATGTTTGCCATCATTTGAGCTATGGTGACAGAAGGCTTGGAACCATTGAAGATAACAAAATAATCTTATCAAGTCCTACCCCTAACACCCCACCTACCCCTTATCCCACAATCTCTTCTGTTTAGTAAACTTCAAATGGTAAACAATGCATCTCCTACTGTCCACTAGTTATGCTGCTGCAATCCCAGAATAAAGACCGAACCTAAGATCCTCTGATAGCTCAGCAAGCATGCAGCAGATCTGAATCTATCAAAGAAATATTGTTCCGTACATGTAATGATTGGAAAGTTGAATGCTGCTCAGATAGTGTGACTGAAATTCTTATTATGGTGTGCAATTTGTTCTGCATTTGTAAAGATGCAAAATTGATTTTCTCAAATGTTTCAATAGTAATCCTGCAGCAGGACAAGAACAGTTAGATTGGATTTGTGATTATTGTTTATGAAATTTACCTCAGGAAAATTCTTATGTTTTCAGTTTATTGAGTGAAACACTGCTACACACAGGGTAGAATTTTCCCAGGCACTACATGCTATGGGCAATGGGGACTAAGTGGGGAAAATTGCAGGTGATGGCCAGCTTCTTGACATTAAAAGAAAAATATCTTATGCTCCATCCAAGCGTTGAATGGCAAGACAAAATTATTGCTAGAGAGTGACAAGAGCCAATTTGAAAGAATTACCAGACACAAGATTATTTATGAATTTTTAAATTTCATATATATACAGTTTCCCATTCTTATATCCACTGGAGAAAGACTAGATGGTAAGAATTCCCATTAACATGCGATGCCATCACCTGCAATTTTCCCCACTTAGTCCCCATTGCCCATAGCATGCAGTGCCTGGGAAAATTCTACCCTGTGTGTAGCAGTGTTTCACTCAATAAACTGAAAACATAAGAATTTTCCTGAGGTAAATTTCATAAAAGTCAGAGCATGCACATGGTGATATCAGGTCACCACTTACTCCTCCACCTCTCCATCTTGGACACTAAGCACCTACATCTTGAAACACACTTTATGAATCGTGACTGCATGCAGGAACCCTTTCCTGGACCTCTGCAATTGACACATTCCAGTCTCATCATATCATCAAAGCACATTTCCCACCAACTTGCAATATAATTATTCACTTCAGTGCTGCACTTAGAAGAACTCCAGCAACTCCCATTGCAATACTACTGTCAAGATACTTTTAACACAGGATAGGCACCCAGCTCAAGGATTTGACCAGGGTGCAGCTGAGGGCACCTCACTTGCTGTCTTGGTAGGCATCGCTTTACACCTCCTTTGATGCTCATAGCATCGCTGCCTTGCTCACTTGCACTTTGCCTCAGCCAGATAGTAAATGATTGCAGTACTTCTGCCTTGCTTTGCATTGTTGAATATACACAAAGTCAGGCAATTTGTCATGATTAGTGGTTTTTCAACATAGATGGGAGGTGTCCATGAGGATGCTGCAGAATTCCTACAGTAGCACACTCCAAAAGAATTGTCTTGCAGATTGAATATTCCTTTGACAATCTGCCAACAAAAGTAAGAGAGTCTCCATTAAAATCAGAGAACTCGGATGGCTCTGATGAAGCTAAGCGGTCAGTTACTCGGGAAAGAAAATGGATTATTACACATATAATCAATCTGAGCAACTACTGAATACTCTCTGCCTTAGTGGTCATAATACCAAACACCTGCCTTGCCCAGCTCTGGACAATGTTCCTCCCACCATTGTAACCAACCCCTCTTTTCCAGGTTCCAGACACAATTCCCCCACTCTACTGCACTGGGTTCATTCTCCCTTCCCTTTCTCTGCACCTGAACCCTTTCCCCTGCCACTGGACACATTTCCCACTTCCCCTGCTTCCCACCCAACACATTGTCCTCTGCTGCTCCACAGTCTCACCCGCTGTGCATCAACCACCCCTTTGCCTTGCCATCAGACCCAACATACCACCCACTAAGACCGAGGAACTGTACCTCCTTGCCTTCACATTCAGGCCTGATTTCTCCCAACATACATTGCATCACTTACCTGGTCCCCTTGCCACTTTACACCTTGGCACCCTATCCACCTGGCAGCCTACCCAGTTGACACCCTATTTATCTGGCACACTACTACCTAGCTATCTGATATCCTATCTACAGCACTCCATCCTCAACCCACCTGGCAGTATGGCAACCTAAATGAGATTCCTTAGGATATCTGGTGCAAAGTCCTTACTTTAACAGAGTGTGGGGCTGGATGAACACAGCAGGCCAAGCAGCATCTTAGGAGCACAAAAGCTGACATTTCGGTCCTAGACCCTTCATCTGATGAGGCCTGCTGTGTTCATCCAGCCCCACACTTTGTTATCTTGGATTCTCTAGCATCTGCAGTTCCCATTATCTCTGATCCCTTACTTTAACAGACCAGCTTTCTTCCATGATAGGCATTCACACGATTAAATATTCCCCAAAAAACGTTATAGGTCAACTACCTGAGTTACCAGGGATAAGTACATTGTGAAGGGAATACAGGAGATTGTGGATTCACCAGATCAGGAAATGGACCAACAACCAGGTTCAAAAAGAACAATATTCTCCGCAAAGCATTTACATCAGATAAAAGATCCTCCTGCAGAGAAAAGATGCTTGGATTAGAACTGAAGTCAAGAGTCCACAAGCAGAAGACCTTCGATTCTTCAAGGTTTTAACAGAGTATGTTCTGGATAGAATAATATTCTTGAGTTAGCTAAATGCCCCCCATCACAAATGAGATGTATGGATTTTCTTAAATTGAAGGTAAATTAATCTATTCAGGACAGAGCCATCTCTCTGTCAACGTTTTGGACCAAAAGTCCTGACAAATGGTTTTGGCACAAAATGTTGACTTCCCCACTCTTGGGATATTGTCTGACCTACTGTGCTTTTCCAGCTCCACATTTATTGACTTCAGTATAAGTGATTTTTATAGTACAGACCATTCCCTCAGTGACATTCTTTGACCTGGCATAATGTGATTATAGCACACACATTTTGAAAAGGTCTGTCCATACATTAAATCCCATTGTCAGCAATGATTTTGATGTACTAACAGAGTGAAAATAGCAATCAATGTGCCTGCAATGTCATTATGGAGTGTTCTTTAACTGTCTGATAATTGTAAATTTGATCAAGTAATCAATGACTCAGACAATATTGTCTCAATTCACAGTAAACAGATCAGTAGAGATTTTTGACAAGGGGCTGATGGTTCTACACGTTGCTATTGATGATCCCAGCATACCTCACACATCCTCACATTCATTTCAATACCACAAGCAATTTCTGGCAACAAACAGTATCACATACCAATCTTCTCACTTGCTGTGTGTCCATATGTTCTTGGTGAAGTATGACAATACCTCCCAGTGGACAGCTTCATATACAAGTATGTGTTTTCCTTTGAGAATAATGCCTCTTGAGACACCAAGTTCAACTCTCAAAGTTCAAAAATCATCTGACCATATCTGGCACCTCTTTCATCATGTCAGACCAACCTTCGACGATGACTTTGCATGTTGCATTCAGTTGTGGGTTGTTGGCTGTATCTAATTGAAGCTTGTCACTTTTATGCTGACTGAAGTGCAGTGGATGATTCCGATCAATGATTTGGCACACTTCCAACTGGCCCCTTTCTGCCCTATTGTACCATGGTTTCTCCAATAGTGAGAAAAGGGGAGGGATTGAGTGAGATGAAAGTGAGTGGCATGGCTGTTAGAGATGACACAGGCGGTGGAAATGTGGTGAGCTGTTCCAAGAGATTGAATAAGCATCACAGAGGGCATGCAGGGTTCATGATGTTGAAGGTTTGGACAGTGAATGCAAGTGAGGGAAGATGTTGCAGGCAATAATAAGAGTGATAGTACATGTGCTTTAGTAGGAGCGGCTGCAGCAGAGACAGAGTGAATGGGAAAGTGCAGACAGAAGAGTTTGTCACTCTGCCAGGTAGAGTGGAGAAGGCCCTGGACCTTGTGGCACTGGGAAGCATTTGTCCACACAATGAAGACCACAATGCCCTGACTGGCAAACGTGGATCAGGGTGCCAGGATTTGGTGGCGTTCCAGTTCTACAGGAAGTATATTCTCCTCCTCTGCACCAGTTTGTCTACCAGGATCTCCAAGTTCCAGTAGGAGAATCATGATGCATCTTTTCCTCTCTGATGTCTTTGCATAGTTTCGTCACAGAGCAGGACAACTTCTGAATGCCTTGGTCAATATCTACAGAGTGGCAAATCATTCTGGGCACAGCATGTGGTAAAGTAAGGTTAGAATCAGACAAAAAGGACGCTTTGGAGGTAAGGTATGTAGGTAATGAAACATAAACAGAAACTGCTGGAAAAATACTCAGCAGGTCTGTAAGCATCTGTGGAGAGAAAACAGTTAACATTTTAGGTCCTGTAACCCTTCTTCAGGACAGATAGATGATGAGATCAGTTTGGTAAGGTATAGTGAAAAATCTCATTGGGATCATGGAACAAAACCTTCCAGGAAACTCAAAGTAACTTGCACTGAATAAATAAAGTATGGTTTAAACCATGGATGTATGATTTGGTTTGTGCAAAAAAGTGGCAAATAGTATTCACACTACACAAATGCTGGGCAAAGACTATCTCCAATAAGAGAAAATCTAACTACTGCCCTATGACATGAATTCCCACACTATCAACATTCTGTGGGTTACTATTGTCCAGAAACTTAACTGGACAAGTCATATAAATTCTGACCAGGTCAAATGCTAGGAATACTGCGGCAAGTAACTCACTCGATGACACCCCAAAACCTGTCCATTATCTACAAGGTACAAGTCAAAAGTGTGATGGAATATTCCTCACTTGTCTGAATGGATACAGCTCCAACAATACTCAAGAGGCTTGTCACAATCTCGGACAAAACAGCCCACTTGATTGGTATCACATCCCACAAACATTCACTCCCTTCACCACCGATATTCTGTAAAAGCAGTGTGTACTATCTGCAAGATGTACTGCAAAAATTCACCAAAGATCCTCAGAAAGCACCTTCCAAACCTGTGACCACTTCCATCTAGAAGGACAAGAGCAGTAGATACATGGGAATATGGTCTACTTGCAAGTTCCCCTCCAATCCACTAACCACCTGGCTTGGAAATATATTACCATTTCTTCACTGCCACTGGATCAAAATAGTGAAATACTGTCCCCAGTAGAATTGTGTGTCTACCTACAGCACGTGGACTACAGCAGTGTAAGAAGGCAGCTCACCACCATCTTCTGAAAGGCAAACAGGGATGGGCAATAAATGCTGGCTCAGCCAGTGAATCACACATGCCATGAGTATTTTATTAATTGATTCCTGTCATTTTTGCCTGATTGACATCAATTATAAGCAGCGTTTTCTAAAATTGACTCTCAAATAATTGGGCCTTCAAGGACTTTCTATAATTTTGCAAGATCTTTCTGGCTATCTTCAAATAAACTCAAGATTTTGACTCAGAAATCCCTTTTTCCTCGTGGCTTTCAGTGTTTTTGCAACTTGTTTAAATAATTCTATAACTATCCAGTCTATAAAACATTGTTTACATCCTTTGCTTTTGAACTCATCCACTAGATCAGTGATTTTTCAACTCATGGCATCCAACTTTCTGTGTTTGCTTTGTCTTTTCACTTTATGTTTAGCTTTGTAGATTCCCTCGGTGCATTTGACACTTTACTTAGTGTTCCTTTTTTCTACTTGAAACTGGATTGAGGGGTTCTTATGTTACTTTTGCATTGTTCCAGGTTGTATCCTGTTACTTCTTGTTGTTTCAAATTAGGCTGATTCCTGACAGCCATTCAAGTTTGAAATAGCCTTGGAGCAGTGTGGATTTAAAGTACTCCAGCATCTGCAGTTCCCATTATCTCTGATCACAATTCTAACCTCACTGCGAAGCCTCTTCCAGGGATGCCTAACCTGAAGAAGTTACCCTCCTCCCTCCAGACCAACCTCAGGGAATCTCTCTCCCACTGCAACTCTCTTGTCTATCCATGTTCGGTCTGCCTCCCCCTCTCTCCCTATTTATTCCAGTTCCCTCTCCCCATCCCCCTCTCTGATGAAGGGTCTAGGCCCAAAACGTCAGCTTTTGTGCTCCTGAGATGCTGCTTGGCCTGCTGTGTTCATCCAGCTCCACATTTTGTTATCTTGGATTTAAAATAGTTTGTGTGGACCTCACCAACTGGAGGTTCTTGCAATTTGAAAACTAAGCTTGTTTTCTTGTGTTTTCTATGCTTTGGGAATTTCTGTGTTATTTTAAATTTTGTTTCCTGTTGCCCTTAGCCTTTAAGTTTAAGTAAAGTTCCTTTCTTCTTTGTTCTTTTCCTAATTTTAAGAAAGCAAAACACAACTGCACATCATGTAATAATATTTGTGTATTATCTTAATCTAACACGAAAAGATGGAATCCTTTTCTCTGAAGACGCCTGATGGATTTATTTACAGCTTAGGTAATATATGCAGCACAACATAGTCTCCAGACACAGCCTGTATCATGAAGGCTGTAGTCAGAAAGCCTGTGGCCTGTAGTCATGTGATAACATTTGGGTATTTGACTCAGTCACATTGAATTTTTTAAAGCAACATACAAGGGAGAGAACATGGAAGAGAACATAAGAGTAGGAGTTGGCCATTCAGCCTGCTCCACCATTCAATATGATCACGGCTGTTCATCCAACTTAGTACCCTCTTCACATTTTCTTCCCATTCCCTTTGATGCCTTTAGCCCTAAGAACTAAATCCAACTCCTCCTTCAATGTTTTGGCCTCAACTGCTGTCTGTGGCTGAGAATTCCACAGGCTCACCACTCTCTGGGAAATCACTCCAAATGTAGTGGATTCCAACACCACAGCAATCATCCAGATCACCTGCATTTATGAAATCAGAAAAACGATGATGTTTTGGTAACTACAAAGTAGTTGTATAAATGAATGTATCATAGCTTAACCATAGGGAGCAAGGCTTAAAGAAAGATATTGTATCAGTTAATGGTTCTAAAAGACTTAGTGTTTATGTTACTTCAAGCTCCACTAACTCTGTTGATGTCAAAAATAGTCTGTGGATAGAGACAGCATGGTCTTCACTCACCTTTTTTAAGGAAAATATGGATACTGCACAGATTCATGAGTCCTTGTGATTATGCCTAACATGTATTTGTATTTATTGCTGTCAGATAATAAACTGCCTTGTTAATTAAGGATGGTGCCTCTTATGTAAAATCTGTGCTGTATCCTCCAACACTGATCATTAAACGGGCCCTAGACAACATAAAGACAAAAGAGGTTTGGTGGCAGCTTACTGTCTCAAGCCATCATAACTGGGCACTACCTCCTTGCAGAAGTGGCAGATACCATGACGTGCCAGGAGTAGAAATCATGTCAAAACTATAAGATCAACTCTCACTCTTCAAATTCAAAAGAATATAATCACAAATTACTCATCCCTCATTATCACATAACCCCTGTAATGCTGGAAATCGATCTAAAAAAATGTCAATATAAATAAATCCTTCCTTAAATTTTGACACCAAAATTGCACACAGTATTCTAGGTGTAGCCTCACAAATGTTCTCTAAAACTTTTGCAAGTTTTTTTTAATCTTGTACTCCTGTTCCCTTATAAATATGCTGTTTGCTGACATAATTACCTGTTGTACTGCATGCTAACATATTTATGTTTCTTGTACAAGTTTCTCCATATGCCAATATTTAACATACTTCATGGATTTTAACATTTGCGTTCCTGACCTTATATATGAAGTAAATATCCTTGCACTTGTTCGTATTATATTGCACATGCCACTTGTTAACCATTCACTTCATCTTTTTTTTGTAACTATTGGTGTCCTCCTCACAGCTTACGTTTGTATCTAACTTTGAATTATGAACAAATGCAGCTATATTACTACTTATTATTACCATATTACCTTCTACCATCCCACTAATATTGGCTGTCTGCCGAACTAAAGGGTTACATACCTTTGTATAATTACTTATCTACAAAAGCTGTCTCTGCAGCAATTTATGACTTCCTAAAGAAATGATAAGGCACCATCATAAATGTATGTGTATTTATGCAAGACCAATACCAATTATGTTAGCCTGGTGAGACAGAAATCCCTAACAATATTGGTTTATTACAGGAGGATCAGGGGCTGAAACTAAGGTGAAGGAGCATTCATCAAAAAGTTACCTATAGTAAAATATTGCATTTAGCTGCAACAGAGTACAATAGTGGCAAGGAAAATGTCTAAAATGACTGAGTGGTGATTTAGCAACTGTCCTTAGTATATTTTTCTTAATGACACATATTGTGATCAACTGGAGACATAAACCCATTGGTTGGAACTACCATGTTAACATTTGATATAAAAATTCCTTGCATCCCAGCTTATTTTTAAAAGAAAAACATGCCATTTTCTTTATATTTTTCATAACAATGGAAATTAGGATGTACTGAGAAAACAAAATTGATGATGGCTAAATCTTCACACTAGATGTAACTGGTATTCCTCCCAAGATGTGTTGCTTTTAAAGATTTCTGTGACATGTTTCACAAAGATGGAGTTATATGTTCTGCCACAGCTGAATGTTAAGAGCTCCATCATGGTGCAACAGAAACATTTCACAGTTTTAACCTGCCCATCAACTCACACTAGGGAATGTAAAGTGAGATTGAATCTTTATTCATTGCCTTTGTTATCCATTTTCATATCACGCTGAAGCATTTTATTACCCAAACCATTAATTCATTATGGTCTTCCGAATATTCTCTCTGTGAATACAAAATCTTATATTTGAATTATGTCGCAAAGAGGTGGGACAGGGACAAATGGAATCTTTTCTTCTTAGTCCCCTTGGTCAGTCACAACAAATATTTATTTCTTTTCAGCAAACATTGCGTTACACCTCAATTAAAAATGTAGTTAACCAGAACAAAATGAAAGAGTCAATTTCAAGACTTGTTTTATTGAAAGAAAAAAGAATTTTTTATCCGCTAAACCTAAAAAGAACTATTGTAGAAATACATATAGAATGGAGGTATAAAGTTTTTTTTTAAAAAGTGAGTGGTGCAAGAAGAAAGTTAAGAATGGTCTGGATACAAAACCCTTAATGATTTCTGGATGTTAGTTTTTAATCCAAGACCATAGTTATGTAACGGATCAAAACAGAAATTGCTGGAGAATCTGCAATAACAAGGTATAGAGCTGGATGAACACAGCAGGCCAAGCAGCATCAGAGTTTCTGAAGAAGGGTCCAGACCCGAAACGTCAACTTTCCTGCTCCTCTGACGCTGCATGGCCTGCTGTGTTCATCCAGCTCTACACCTTATTATCTCAGATTCTCCAGCATTGGCAGTTCCCACTATCTGTTGCTGGAGAAGAGCCTGGGAGCATCTGTAGAGAGTAAAGAAAGAGATAACATTTTGAGTCCAGGATGCCTTGCGTCATTAGCAATGGCAATTTCCACAAATGTGCCTGAATTCTGAGCTCTTTACTAAAGATGCTGAGAGAATTAGGCAGGGAGATAGAGAAAGTTTTCCAGTTCTGTTGTTTCAAGTTCATTTTCATTCTCTGCTGTGTCCAAAAGCTGTTTGCCAAAAATGCCTTTTGCTTATGTATTTCTGCCTCTGACATCATTGAAGTCTTTTTCAAGCTGGATAATGCGCACATGACTTTCATCCCAAGTACATGAACAATTCAGGAAGATACAATGCAAAAATGGGAGATAAGGCTTTCTTTAGTCTGAATCGAGCCTCAATGTCTATTATAAAAATGATAATTTCAACACCGACTGTCTTTGTTTCCCTCATATTTGTTTCATGAAACTGGCTCAACTTGTTCAGGTGACCATTGGAGATATGTTAGGTAATGTTTTCTTCTATTTAAAAAAATCGTTCAATGAAATGTCCCAAGAAAAGAAATTAAAATCAGCTGATGAATGTTGCAACTTGATAAATCACATATTATCATTACTATGACAACTTGTTGTATTGCACATTCTTCATTAACCAAAGGACAATCAAAGAAAATAGAAGTTTTAAAAATATATTGTAACTGTACCAATGCAATTTGAAGTAAACAGACTTGCTGTTTTAGAGAGGTCTACAGCTCACTAGTCTTCATATACTCAATTTAGCCACAAATCCAAATGCATTTGACTATAATAAGGTTTTCATTGTTCGTGTGAGTTGGAGTCATTGTAAACAAAATTATAGACAGAACTGCTAATGTGATAGTCATAACAGTGATTCTTTGCTTTTCAAATCTGAGCACATTTTAAATCAACGATGATAATGCATTCAGAGATAGTAGGAACTGCAGATGCTGAAGAATCTGAGATAACAAGGTGTAGAGCGGGATGAACACAGCAGGCTAAGCAGCAGCAGAGGAGTAGGAAAGCTGACGTTTCAGGCCCAGACCTTTCTTCAGAAAATTCTTGGCCTGCTGTGGTCATCCAGCTCTACACCTTGTTATCAGTGATAATGCATTCCTGCTTCTTTCTGTGACAAGTGAAGTAGTCAAAGTTTTACCAATAAGATGGAAGAGGCCTTCCAAGGAACTCTTTTAAGGTAACAACAGCTCATTTCAGAGCAAGTCTTGCATAATGTAACTGCATAATAAAGTCACCTTAATGGTAAATATTGAATTGGTTCAAGGCCAGAAAATTTGCAGCCAGTATTGAGCTTGAAACTCCCCTTTCTCTACACAAACCTGAGGGAGTTGTGAGTTTAACAAAGATAATGGACAGGCTATGTCATTTAGAGTCACAGAGTGATGGAGTCCTACAGCATGGAGACAGGCCTTTTGGCCCAAGCTGATCTGTACCAACCAAAATGTCCATCCATGCTAAGCCCATTTTCCTGCACTTGGCTCATATCCTTCTAAATCTTTCCTATCCATGTATTTGTCCAAATGCCTTTTAAATATTGTTAATGTACCCGCCTCAACCACTTCTGCGGGTAGCTTATCACCTGTCCTTCAATATACCACCCTCCCATAAAAATAATTGACACAACCTATTTCCTGAACCATCAATCTGCAGACAATACCTAACTGGTTTTGTGTTGGTGCTTTCTAAACCAGTTCTTAATCAAATTTCAAGCAATCATGCACTGAAGTGCCACATGTTCTCACAGATTCAATGCTGCCAATCCTACTAAATGCGCCAGTTTACTTAGTACCACGAAAGATTTTAATGTAGGATTACATGGGGAAATCAATGTGAATTGCTGTAAGCAAACTGTAAAAGTTATTACTGCTGCAGAATGATGCCAAACAACATGACCTTTTGTTCTGTTTACATTAGGTGTAGCCACAATTGTGAGAGGTTCTAGTTGTGATCTGAATTGTGCAGTCAGCTTTATGATGCTATTGCTAAAATGTATACATTCAGGAGTGTCTTTTTATCTCATATTTGTAGCTTTTTAATGTAATATAATGGAAGCACATGGTTCAGGAGGATGGTAAATATACCTAAACAAATTGCAATTCAAAGATAACCTGTGTTTATTTAATAATATCAGAGTTGGAAGTGGATAAACAGTAAGCAGGTACTGGGCTCTTTTCTGAATTCCTTGGTGGGGACTAAATGTCAACAATTGTCTTCATAAGGAGTTTAAATTAGTTATGTTTGTTCAGAACAAATGGAAGATTTGCGGATGAGAGGTAATGGACTGAATGACATGAGCAATGGTGAGTCAGTTGAGAAAAGATGAGAAGGATGGGATGCTCAATGTTGGGAAAAGGGAGTCTCATTATGTGACTTTACTTTGAAGGGTGAGATGAGAATCTTGCTAGTGAAATGCAAGAGAACTCTTTGTCAGAAATTATTATCTAATTGGGCCTCACTGATACGCAGTTTCCAAATCTCCCATGCATCAGATAGAAACTAGTAGGCAACAATATCCAACATGAAAGTCAGAGCAGAACCAGGTAGCTTCAGAGTATAAGGAGTACTGCAGGAAAGGGTTCAACGATGGTCACCACTGTTGCTTTGTTTGAAGGACAGTGCATTACTATGCTTGGCATAGCGATGTTGCATGCCTGATGCTCTGGGGGTAATGTACCCGCCTCAACTTCTGCAGGTAGCTTATCCATATGCATACCACCCTCCTGTAAAAATAATTGACACAATCCATTTCCTGAACCATCAATTTGCAGACAATACTTAACTGTAATTTGTCCACATTTGGAGTGATGTGTGGGGTTCTGGTCACCGCACTATAGGAAGGACCTGGAAGCTTTGGAGAGAGTGCAAAAGAGGTTTACCAGGCTATTGCCTGGATTGGAGTGTTTTAGCTATGGGAAGAGGTGGAACAAACTTGGAATGATTTCACCAGAGCATCTTTCTGTTTTCTTCCCGCTATCAGTCTTAGCCCTTTCTGACAAACATATACATTATTTATTTCTTTAGATTTGTTTTCAATCAATTATAATTTTAGCACTTCATTGAGCACTAATACAATGTAGTTCCCTGAACAGAATTACAATTTTGTACTCTCAATAATTAAGAAAGAGTACATTTTTCTTTACAGTTCAAAAAAAATTGCTTCCTTTGATAGACCATAGAACGGTACTGCACAGGATCAGGTATTTTGTCCCACCATATCTGGGGTAACCATGACGTAATTCTGAACTAATCTCACCTGCCTGCACATGGCCTATTTCCCCCTTTTACCCTTACACCCTGCCTGTTCATGTGTCTGTCTAAATGCTTCTTTAACATTGCTATCCTATCTGCTTCTCCCACCTCCCTTGGCAGGGAGTTTGAGATAATTACCATCCTCAGTGTAAAATAAAACTCACCTCACACATCGTATTTTAAATTTCCCCTTCTTACTTTCCTTCAATTATCCCTAATATTTAACACAACTACCCTGAAACGATCCTCCAACTTTCCATTCGATCCATGCCCCTCATAATTTTATATACTTCTATCAGATCAACCCTAAGCCTCTGATGCTCTAGTGAAATCAATCCAAGTTTGTCCCACCTCTCCCCATAGCTAAAACACTCCAATCCAGGCAATACCCCGGTAAACCTCTTTTGCACTGTATCCAAAGCCTCCAAGTCCTTCCTATAGTGTGGTGACCAGAACCCCACACATCATTCCAAATGTGGACTAATTAAAGTTCTATTCAACTGCAACATAGACTTCCATAGAATTCTTTAACACGTTATAAAAATTAAGCAGGGAATATCTTGCATCTGAAGAAAGGTCCAGACCTGAAACATCAGCTTTCCTGCTCCTCTGATGCTGTCTGGCCTGCTGTGTTCATCCAGCTCTATGCTTTGTTAGCTCAGACTCCAGCATCAGCCATTCCTACTATCTCTGAGGGAATATCTTGCACTGGGAACCAAAAGGATAGTTACAGCCAACCAACTAACTGTGCCACCACCCCACTCAATAAATGTACTGTGAAATTTTATGATACTAAAATAAATATAAAAAATATATTGAAATTCTTCCTCCAACAATTCTTGCAAACATCTTAGATTTTGCACTCAAGAAATATTCAGTTATATTTTGATAGCTTAATTTGTCGCAGGAAGTAAATACCTTAGAATGCTTTATAAATACTGAACATAACTAGAAACAAGAATTTTAAGTCCAAGAAATGAAGATTTTTGGGAGACTTTTAAAATTGGGAGAAATTGCAAAATGTTGATGACTTTATGAAGAAGGTTGATGAAGAAATGAGAATAATGGCTAAAAAGAGGCCAGCAATGTTGAAATAGGAACAGGGAATTTGGAGGAAAGCAATGTTAGCGGACTAGATGTAAAATCATAGACATACAGCTCAAGAAGATTACTGAGGTAGAGAAGGAAGAGTCAATAGAGATATTTGAACATATTGGAAAAAAAAAGATGAAAATTGTAGTCACTTCATCTGAAACTTGTGGAACAAGCGTGATGTGTTGTGGAACAAGCCAAATTCTTAATTTGTTGAAATTTGTAGGAGGTGTACGCATGGAAGATAGTCAGCATATGTTGTAGAAATTAATCCTTGAGATAATGAAATCATAGATGAGAGTTATTATTGTAACATCAAGGTTGGGAGGATAAGACTGATGCATCAGAAGTGGAAGAAAAGAAGTTACATATGGATTGAATAAGATGCCAATCTTCGCTTCTGATTTAACTTTTAAACAAACTGGCGGGGAGCGTGTGGTGCTGTATTACACAAGTGCTAACAAGTGTTGAGGGGGGTGCTTTGCATTTTAGTAGCACTGCAAATAATTTTAACTTGTAATCCTTTGTGTTAACTATTACTGGAAGGTAGAGCTATAAAATGGAGTTTTGACTTTACAAACCCATTAAACTTGACAACTAGGGGAGGCAATGGCCTAGTGTTATTATTGCTATACTGTTAATCCAGAGAGCAGACAACATGTTGGGGATCCAGGTTCAAATCCCACCACAGGAGATGGTGGAATTTGAATCCAATAAAATGTCTGGAATGAAGAATTTAATGATGACTGTGAATGCATTATCAGTTGTAAAAACCCATCTGGTTCACTAATGTGTTTAAGGGAAGGAAACTGCCATTCTTACCTGGCCTGGCCTACATGTGACTCCAGACC
Organism: Stegostoma tigrinum; assembly: GCF_030684315.1. Taxonomy (NCBI): domain Eukaryota; kingdom Metazoa; phylum Chordata; class Chondrichthyes; order Orectolobiformes; family Stegostomatidae; genus Stegostoma; species Stegostoma tigrinum. Next base: position 37,531,748 of record NC_081372.1, on the reverse strand, counting down.
CACAGCAATGTGGTTGACTCTTAACTGCCCTCTGGACAACAAATGCTGGCTCAACAGTGACACCCTAATCCCATAAATGAATAAAGGCAAAAACCCCCCCAAAAAACGTTAGCCAATACTTTGAAAGGAACTTACTACTGGGTGCCTAAAACAGACCTGAGATACTTGTCTCTCTTTGGTAACTCATCGAAGCTCCTTTTATTGCACTTTCCAAGCCCACAACCTCTACTATCCAGAAAGGCAAGGGCAGCAGATATATGGAAACACCACCTCATGTGTGTTTTGTCTCTAGCGGGGCATTTTTACCTGATTCTCCTATGCTTACGTTATCACTTGTAACATAAGATAATAGCACATGGGTAATATGATATTGAAAGGTCCAATAGATTTTTAATATAGCCAGCTGTTATGTATGAACATTACATTCTCATGAATTTCTACCTTTGTGGGAAGTAGAAAAGCGATTCACTTACAAAGAGAGCATATTTCAATCAGCATGCTGTGCTTCAAGTAAAGTTGGAATTGGATATCTTTATGCTATCAGGTCACAGGCAATGATAAGGCAATTCTGTTATGAGCTTTTATCTTGAAGGCATAATAGTATACTAATTGTGAGACAAATAACATTGGCCCTTCTCAAAGATAAAAAAATTCCAAACAGATATATACAGTTGTACATAGGCATAGGTTGTCAGTTTGATAATCATATCAATGGATAAATCAGAATGTACAAAACTAACAATTCAAATTTAAAATGTAATGACTTTGATAGTCTGAATCTCATCATGACCTGGTGATTGTATACCCATGTGAAAATCGTTCTTCTCTATTGTAGTTGTTTAGCAACTTGATTGTCTTGTTACTGATTGCGGTCACTCAACATCACCATACTATCATCATTGTCTGAGTTTTCTCCCTCTTTCTCTTTGTGCCTGATTGATGTGTCCCATTTTGCTCCCGGTTGGGTTCTGTTCCTTTGCAATGTAGTATCAGTGACTCTTATGATCTGGGCTGGTTTGTTATTCTAGAATTTTTTGTTGGTAATCAAATGTTAATATTTAGATTTCAAACACACACTTTGCCGACTGAATTGTGTATCCTTCTATTCTCCTTCGTCTTTGAAGAGGCATGTCTTGTTTCTCAAAATAGTTTGAGCATTTATCGCTGGACAAGACCATTCACATTTGATCACAACCCTTTCTCTGTGGGATTGTGTGAATGCAGCAATGCAATGTGAAAATCATGTTTTGGTGTTTCACTCTTAATGATCATTGGTTTAATAATCGGTGTCATACATCCTGCTGAACTGTTTGCATGGATAGTGGCATGCCAATGTGAAATTGGTCAGTCCCTACTTAATAGGTAAGTCTTTAAACAATCTGCCAGTAAATTGTGGTCCATTGTCAGAAACTCTCCATTCTGGAATATTAAATAATCTACTAAAAACTTACATTGGTCAAGATCATTCTGATGCTAAATCACCAAACAGTGGAGAATAATATGTCACGAGGATACTATTTTCCTCATGTACTGTAAATAGTTTTGTCCCCACCTTCATCCAAGGATGAATGGAGCATCTTGCAGATTTAGAGGATCCCTCAATTGCAGGAGTTGGTGTGTTTGCAGGAGTTGGTGTGTTTAGTGTGCCTCACACACATTCACAAAAAGGTCTTGATCATGCCTGGCCAGTACGTAGATTAATATGCTAGTTATCTAATGCTCAAAGATCCCTGGTGTAACATACAAGTGATGTCTTAACATAATGCTTTTTGAAGTTGGATTTGTTTGCCCTTGAAAAATATACCAGCCTCATCTCTGTTTGGTGAAAATGAACAAATCTTCCCAGGTACTTTCTAATGCTGTCAGATCCTCCCCAGATAATGATATTTTGCATATATTTCAGCTGCTCATCTTTGGCAGCCATTGATTACATCTGTTCACAATGGCTCCGGGAATTTGGTAAGAGATCTACCTTAAGAACATCTTCAGCCTTGTAGTCAAGAGCATCAATGCGTAGATCAAGAGAAACACTTTGCTTTGTGTGGTTTGGGGAATCTGCACAGTGTGTCAGATGGAATCATTCTGGCACCTTGTTTAAATCTCACTTCAAAGTCATATCTTTGAACCTTGACAAGGAGTTGCTGTAAATAGTGTGGAGTTCCTACTAGCAGTTTACAGTGAATAATTTGGGAGTCAGTTATTTCAGTTTTTTTTTGGCTGCCTGGTTACAATGCAGAATGATACCAACAGCACAGGTTCAATTCCCATACTGGCTGAGGTTACCACGAAGGTCCCACTTTCTCCATTTCTCCCCTCACCTGAGGTTGGTGAATTTCAGGACCACCAGTCATCTCTGTCAATGAGAGCGCATTCCTCTGGGACTAGAGTGACTTTACTTACTTACAGCAAATTATTTCTAGTGACTGATGATCATTTGCACCTTGCCAAAAAGGTATGTGTGAAACCAAATAATGCCAAACACCAGAGCTAATATTTCACATTCTATACTGATATGGTTAGCTTGTGCAGAACACAGAATGTTCAAACCAATAGCAAAGACTTTTCACCTTGCAGAAGTTACATACCTTGGCCTTTTATGATACATCCACTTTGAGATCATGTCTTCCCTGGAGTCATGTATTACACTAGGTAAGATTTTCTGACAGAGTCTGCTTGACAGAATCAAAGACACATTGGTAACTGCCTTGTCAATGTGCTTTAATCTGTAGAATCTGTATGTATAATTTGAATGTTATTTGTTGTGAGTTTGGGCTTCTACTTTTTGAGTTAAAAATTGTTGGGTTTTCTGCATGTCTGAAGTTAGAAATTGACTTGTAAGCATTTCTGTAGCTATTGTGATTTCTTTTTTTTAAGAAAACAATTTTGAGGCTTGACTTTGGGGTGAATGGTTTTTGTGCACTTTTAATGGACTTTGCTTATTTAGATTGTTTTGCCACCCAGCATGATAAATAATAAGGCCTCAGATTTGCAACAGAGTCTTGGAATTTATTTTATATTCATGGTTCCAACTGAAGGCACATCAGTGTTTTGCCCAATAATCATTCTACCTGCAGCATCTGATGCTTCGAGTGATCAAGTTAAAAGGTCGTTCTTGATCTTTATCCCATCAGATAACATTAAGGAATGATTTCATCAGCATATCTCTTAAAGGCATAATGACATACTAAATATCCTACACCTTGCCAAGCTACGTACCCTACTGAATTGGAATGATAGTGATGCATTTCACTGTTGTTTGGTCAATATCTTGGAAATTAAAATAAAGTGGGTGTTCTTATAAAACAAATACTGCAGCGGTTCAGGAGAACATTCTGAGTTCTGCACAAGCTAACCATATCAATATGGAACCTTCCTCAAGACAATTAGGGATATGCGATAAATATTGGTTTCGCCATCAATGCCCACATCCCATGAACAAATAAAAGAAAGTTACTGACAATATTTCCAGCAGATTTTTTAATGTTTTATTTTTACTTCAACACATCCAAGATCTGCGGTATTGTAATGCTCATCCAGACCACATAAAAGTAACTGAAAGTTGCTTCCATAGTGGACTTCCTTCCGTAATTGTGAATCCCAAATTATCTTCCAAATCTTAGCTTGTATCTTAGAAAGATTATGTGAAGAAATAGAAAGGCAGAGAAATTAACAATTATACAGCTGTAGGTGATCATATCAACTTTATTGCTAAGGCCAACCAACAGGAGCAATCTCATGCCTCAAAGAATACTAAAGTAATGTGTTTTGTTTTGATAAATAAATTTTGTTTCCAACATGCTAAACAGGAAACAAATTCTTTCTGATGCAAATAAGCTCGTAACACTTGTAGGTATTTTCTAATCACCCTGTTCAGAGATATTACAACACACCTCAGGAGCAGATGAGGCTTGAATCTCAGCCTCCTGTCTCTACCACTATGCCACAGGAGCCCTTCATCTTTTAGTTCACCATATTGACAAACTCACTACTTTGATTTGACTTTGACTGATATAAATATAATATTTATATATATTAATTATCCTGTTATTATGGATTTAATATCCTTTTCCTTTTGACAAATTGATACTATGATTTCCTATTTCTTCATTTCTTTGCATTATTAAATATTTTTTATGAAATACTGATAATCATTTTGTGAATCTGCTGACCTTGTAAATTGTGCACTAGTGCCAGATTTTCTGAAACATGTTTTATGGAGTGCACTCTTGACGAAATAAATGTACAGAGGAAAAAAATTGTATCTGTGGGGGCAGCTTTGGTCAAAGATCTATATCACGCAAAGTCCCTTACAACAGATTTTTCCAATATTAGCAGATCATAAAATACTGAAGTGCACCCTCACAAGGTGCCAGAAAGCAACCTTTTCTTTTATTTTGAACGCCTACAATTTTGAAAAAAAACTTCATATCAATTATTTTTGTCTGTAGCTCAATTTTGTCTCTATAATATGGACCGTGCACAAAGGCGATTTAATAGTTTTCACCTGAAAGATTGAAAACATATAACAATAACAATGAAGAATCAATTTTCAGCCGTACCACGAGGAGGATCAGTGATAAAGTACTCCACTTTAGGCAAGAAATAATGAGGTCTAAATTTGATAGCACCTGAAAGAGAGCACAGGGAATGTGACACACAATTATGCCACACTGCTTGCTCATTTCAGCATCCAGCCAGTGCTAATGACATTGTTGAATGGCTAGGGGCATCAATACAGGCCATTGTGAGAAGTGGCAAGTGCTAGTTAGCCTGTACAACTGAAAGAAAAGGCTGGAGCAGGCACTGGGAGTTGTGAAGGAAATGAACCAGCAAAAATTTGAAGTCCAAAATTTTCAGGAAGCCTAGTTTGGAAGAAATGGAAAGGAAATGCCTTGTGCCTGTGGAGGCAAAGATGTTATCCAAACATTTGCTCAGAAGTCAGTGGGAATAGTCAGACATGGAGGTCAATAACAAATTTTTTGCCTCAAGGTTCCAGATGCAATATTACAAAAAGTTCCATGGAGGAACAAAAGTGAAAATTAGTGAATGCATTTCATCCTAGCAATGCGTAGTCACCTCAGACACTGATTAATTCACCACACCCCCATCACTCACCAACCAATTCATATGCTTCACCCCCACCATACACATTTAGAATTGTTGAGAACCTCATATTTATATGTCACAGCATTTAACTAAGACGTGCACATGACCCAAACAGATTGTATGACGTTCCCTGATACAGCTCACTTGCAGGGTAAAATAGTGCACAAATGTGACCTAACTGAAGGGCTGGAATTAGGGCTAGGGTTATGCAAGCTCACCTGCATAGCAGGAGGAACAGTGCTAGTCAAGGTAAGGGCAATAATTAGCCAGTAGTGGGACTGAAATCATTCAAAGCATTGGCCTCATAACTCATTCCTAATCCTCCTTCTCATATTCCACCTGATTTTTATCCCACATATCTTTGAATTTACAAGCCATGGATGGTAAATGTGTACATGTTCAAACTTCCCGTATCATGATGTTTTTCTTGAGCCTTACTCCTTTCTGAGCAATGAAGCCTGACAGTAAAGGAACATCACAAAGCAGCAATTATGAAGATACATGTTCAGCCAGATTCTCACTTGCAGCCATAGGCTCAGATACTGATTCAGAGTGTAATTAGAAAATAGCACAGAATTGAAATTTGCATGTGGTGAAGCACTGAGCATAATTAAACTCCAACTATGCTAGGAGTCATGAATAACATAAGTGTAAATTTGACAGTTTGTAAGACATCTTCTGCAAATGGGGATTTTAATGAGGACAACAATTATGTAGCAAAAGAAAAAATAGGCCGCGAAATGTTTGGTGCATGGAGAATCTGCCAGAAAGCCACTGTCATGTCACAGAGCATGAAGGAGTCCAGCACTAACTTGGTGCAAGGGTTTGTACAGAGCTTGTATCTGAACCTTTTCAGTGTGGAATTGAAAACAGGGCCCAGTATGTTGGAAACAATGTGTTATTTTTTTCTAGACAAATGACATTGAGGCAGACGAGAAGCAATAAGTAATTCTCATGACAGGTTGTGGGCCCGCAGCTTTTTCAGTTATTAGGAGCCTGACATTCCCTGAGGCACCAGATACTTAAACATTTCAAGAATTGATGGAATTAATTAAGGAATATTGTGACGCCCAAGCCTCCTCTAATTCTGAGACGCTATTAGTTTTACTCGGCAATTTGAGAACCAGGAAATCCATATTGGGACTTTTAATTAGGTTAAGATGATTGACAGAGGCATGTGACTTTGGTTTAATCCTTAATAAGATGCTGAGACATTGTTTGCTGTGCTGGAAAAATGATGTAACCATGAAAAAGCATTCACTAGCTGTGGCTCAAGTGGATTCAAACAGGCACCACAATTGGCTCTATCATTTGAGATGTGGCAAGTGGAAGAAATGAGTTGCAGGGCATTCCAATGGAAGTGGGCACCCTCACCAATCTGACTAAGCTTGGGGAACACCATTTGATTGAAGGAAATTGCATAGCCTCACTCAGGACAGAGGGACTCTAAATCAGCCCATGGCAAATCTCCAAACAAAGTCAAATGTCAACCAGATAATTAAAATGTCCTTCAGGATCCAGGCCGGTAAGCCATTGTAGTTGTTGCCGATATGTGAACTCGAGACAGCAAAAGAGTTCCCACTGGACCTAAATGGGGTAAGAGAACTCTTAGGCCAACACCCAGGAGAGCGCACACCTCGGAAAGCCCACTTATATTTGGTTTTAAAATCAAAATAAACATCGGGTTGAACAGTTACCCTGTTCTCGTGGAGATCAATATTGGTGGGGCTTTTTCAGTGATCACAGAACCCATCTTTAACAAAATTCACTCTGGACTTCAACTCTTAAGTTTACACAAAACCTCAGCCAGACTATAACCCATATCAAGCAGCTTTTACAGATTCAGGGTACAACTTTTTTTCCATCTCTTTTAAGAAGCAACTGCTTCAGTTACCAGTGACTCTAGAAATGGCTCAAGACCAAGCTTGATGGGGCAAAATTGGTTGAGAACAATTCACCTAATTTAGCTCATTTAAGATTAGAAATCGGCTGCCTGAGTGAAGAACTAATTTAATACCCGGAAAGTTTTCAGGAAGGTCTAGGGACTATCAAAGGAGCCAAGGCCACCTTCCATGTTGAACAGGAAGCAATTCAATGAGTCTGTAAGGGTCACTCAGTTGCATTTTCCTGATTGGTTAGGGGAGAAGCCTGGAAAGTGAAGGTAACATGAAACCAATCTGGTTTGTGGAATGGGCAGCACCAGTCATACCCATTGTGAAGCCTGACAGGTCAATTTGCCTTTGTCGGGATTTTAAATAAATGATAAACAACTTTTTGCAGTTGGATTAATACCTTTCATAGAGGATTTATACACAAAGCTGGCAGAGAGACAGTCCTTCATAAAGCTGGACATGAGCTATGGGTACTTACAATTGCGGTTAAATGTGGATTCCCAGAAGTATGGGACAACTAATACCCAATTCAGTTTGTCCCAATATATGAGACTGCATTTTGGGAATTGTCAACCTGTGCAGTTTTTCAGTAGAAGATAGAGAACAATTTGTAAGGTCTACCCTACATTGTCATTTATCTATATGACATGCTAATAACAGTGAGGACCAATAAGCAGCACCTAGAGTATTTGGATTTAGTCTTCAGATGTTACTTCCAGGTGGGAATAGTCTTTATAAAGGAAAACAAAAAGTATGTGTTCCAGGCACCCCAAGTGACCTACTTTTGGTTACAGAGTCAGCAAGACTGGGTTACATCCATTGGAAGATGGAGTGAGGCTGATCAAAGGTGCCCCAGCTCTGACGTCTCTACCGGAGCTTAGGCCTTCCCTTGGGCTGGTGAATTATTATGGAAAGTACATACATTACCTGGCCTCCACCCTGGCACCTTTGCATCATAACTTAAAAAGGGTCAGGTTTGGAAATGTTGTGTAGCCAAGCCAGGAAAGTGAAACAACATTTATCATTCTCCAGAGTGTGGGCACTCTATGATCCCAGGAGAGATCTGGTATGATATGCAATGCCTGTCTGTACAGCATCAGTATAGTATTAGCTCATAGGTTCCCCAACAAATGCCCAATAGCACACACATCCAGGACTTGGTTAATTCAGGCATAATTACACTTTAATAGGGAAGAAAGGTTTGGTATTCATATTTGGAGCCAGGAAGTCCCATCAATACCTTTAAGGACTTAAGTTTGTAATAATAATAACAGAACACAAACCCCTACTAGGTATTCTTAAAGAGGACAAGGCTGTGCCATCTGTAGCTGCAGGCTGAATTGTAGCAGTGGGCTATAATACCACATGTATACAAATTGAGTTGGAACACCATCTGGGAGGGTAAATAATAAATGCGGAAGCATTGAGATGCCTCCCACTGGAAGATACACTGCCAGTAGTACCACCACTGGAAGGCTCCATGATAGTTTCAAATTTTCTAGACACACTTCCAGTCACAGCTGGCAATATCAGACTTTGGATGCAGAAAAATCCGGCCCTGGCAAAACTGAGACAGCTGATGATGATGGGGGAAATCAAAGGGCCATCACAACCAGAACTGAAACCTTTTTAGACCCAGACAGACCAGAGAACAATAGGGGATATCATATTATTATGGGGTGGAAGAGTGATTGTCCCAGGCAAAGATTGCTACCAACTACTGGCTGAACTCCAGCAGGGCCATCCAAGCGCTTCTGAAATGATGATCTTGGTGAGAAGTTATGTCTGGTGGCCAAGATAACTGCGTTGGTATACCAGTGCCCAGGGAGCCAAAATAGACAAAACTTATTGGCAGCAAATCCCTCACATTTGTGGCACTGACAGGGTAAACCCTGGACTCGCTTACACATTGATTATGCAGGCCTTTTCATGGACTCGATGTTCTTGGTCATTGTGGATGCTCCCTCAAGGTGGCTGGATGTACATAGAGATCATTCCTCAAACATGGGGACGATGATAGAAGAACTGCTATTCATCTTTTGCAATACATAGACTCTCAGTAGTGTTGGATCCAAGTAATTTGCAATTGTTTATCAGCAAGTAATTTGAGTATTTCCTATAGTTGAATGCTATTCATCATGTAAGGACAGCTCCACACCATTCATCATCCAATTGCCTTGCAGAAAGAGCAGTCCAAATTTTGAAGGCAGGCTTAAAGAAACAGCTTCACTGGAATACAAGCTGTCTCAGTTCTTATTTGATAATTGGACCACCCGTCATATAATTACAGGGATAACACCAGCAGACTTGTTGGAGGGAGAAGACTCCACACCAAGTTATATCTGATCTTCCCGGACCTGTGGGGTTGTGATGAAGTACCATCATGAATGCTAATGCTGTGCACAAGATTCTGTTAAGCGAGAGAGACAATTTATTTCAGGGGATGAAGTTTAATGTAGGAACCACAAAAATGGCCCTGCATAGCTAAGAGGAATATTCAATGCGAAACCAGATCCGGTGACATATAAACTTTGAGAAGATGCGATGGTCCTGAACAAGCAAGTGAACCATTTGAAAGCTACAAACTGGCAAACAGTGAGGGAGCAAAACATGCCTGGCTTCATGACTGCCTTTTTGACTGTTCCAGAACCCATGGGTTGTCCCTTTCCATCAAGCGTTGAAGGTACCTCAGAATCTGAAATGAACTCAGTAGGTGTTGCAACCTTGACACCTTTGCCACCTGAAAAAGAGTATGAATACTTCCAAGATGCTCTGGGTGCAAGAGGCAAGGTATTCTACATTACACTCCACCCATAACAGAGGCAGAGTTGGAAGAACTTGACTCAGTGCTAAAACACCCCCAGGAGGGGCTATAGAAAAAAGGAACCAGCTTATGTCCTCAAACTCAGAGGGAGAGATATGCATTGATTGTACTGAGGTTAGGAAGATGGATGTCATAGAGTATGAGTTCCCTGACTGGGGCTGTTAACCTGCTCCAATTAGGGAGTCCTGGCTGACAGACATAAACAGGAGTGTCAGACATCAGGCTCACTCTGAGAGTTAGATTTGAGGGAGGTGAATCAATGTCAAGGACTCTCCGTGTGTAAATAAGGGGTGAATGGGGACCATGTCTGGAGAAGCTTCATCAAAGTGGATTGTGAAATATGAATTTAATTCAAAACCTAGAATTAAAAAGTAAGGTTGACGGCAATACCCTCCTGCAAGCAAGGAAAATCAGTGGTTTGTACCATAGCATTCAGCATTATGAGGTTCCATAGAAGTGTTGAACATTGATAGACATCATGACAAGATACCACATAAAAGACTCATTCATAAGAATGAATGGAGCTGTGGGGAATGTATTAGCATAGATAGAGGATTGATTAAAACAAGGTAGAGAGTTGGGATCAATCGGTATTTCTATGGTCGGAGATCAGTGGTGAGCAGAATGCTGCAGGGGGCGGTGCTGGACTCGCAACTGTTCATGATGTATGGGAATGAATTGGAAGAGAAGACTGAGAGTAACGTATCTAAGTTTTCTGATGACACCCAATTGGGTGGAAAGGCAAATGGTGCGGAGGATGTGGAGAGTCTGCAAAGAAATTTAGGTCGGTTCACTGATTGAGTAAAGGTCTGGGAAATGGAACATAATGTTGGGAAATGGAACAAAATGTTGGTAAATGTCACATCATCCACTTTGGAAGTAAAAACAGTGATCAGATTATTATTTAAATGGTGAAAGATTGCAGCAAGCTGTTGTGCAGAGAGACTTAGGACTGCTTGCACATGAATCGTTAAAAGTTGGTGCAACAGGTAATCAGGAAGGCAGACGGAATGCTGGCTTTCATTGCTGGAGGGATGGTTGTGTTGCCTAGGACTGTATTCACTAGAATTTAGAAGAATGAGAGGGGATCTTATAGAAATGTGTAAAATTATGAAAGGGACAGGGAAGATAGAGGCAGGCAAGTTGTTTCCAACTGATTGGAGAGCCTAGGAGAAGGGAACATAGCCACAAGATTAGAGGGAGTAGATTTAGGACAGAGATGAGGAGGAACTGTTTTTCCCAGACAGTGTTGAATCTATGGCATTCTCTGCCCAAGGAAGCAATGGAGGCAGCTTCATTAAATATATTTAAGACACAGTTGGATAGATTTTTTACATGGTAGGGGTTTAAGGGTAATGGGGATAATGCAAGTGGGAGGAGCTGAGACTACAGATAGACCAGCCATGATCTTATTGAATGGCAAACCATGCTCGATGGGCTGAATGGCCTACTCCTGCTTCTGTCTCTTATGAACTTATAATCTGCTTACTCTATAGACTTCGAGCAGTCATTTTTCACTGCACATCAACCACAATACATTCACCAGCCACAATACACCCACTAACCACAATATATGCAAAGAAATTTCACCTAGAATTCTGCACGAGCATCACAGGTATCATCATGGAGCTATAAGGGCTTTTGTATTGTCTTCAAAGGTGACTGCTTAACAATACAATTTCTCATCTGACCAGTCTTCCCTTTAAAGCCAACTTCTTTCACAAACCGAATTCCTGATTTTTGGTTTTGAAATCCTGACCATAGTAGCATGAGCTTTTCACAGATCATAACACAGGGGCAGTTGATTTCCAATCTAATTCTCTGCCTTTACTGACACCTGCCTTAATGGGTGGCCTGACAATGAAGCAATGCTAGTTTGGCCCCATTAAAATAGCTGGAGTTAACATAATGCTTTAGGGACATGTATTGACCTTTTCTTTTTAACTCAATCATGGGATGCGGATGTCACATATATAGACCTGCACTTTTTGCCCAAAGGGAAATTATGAGTGAACCACATTGCTGTGGGTCTGGAGTCACATGTAAAGATTGCAAAATTTCCCTCTAGGACATTAGTGAAACAGAATGTTTTTGCTGACAATTTGCAATGGTTTCACAGATATCATTAAACTTCTAATTCCAGATTAATATTGAATTCAAATTCCACCATCTACTGCGGTGAGATTCAAACCCAAAGCCCCAGAACATTACCTGGGTCTATGGACTAATCATCCAGCAATAATACCATCACCTACTCTTTCTTCTTTACCAGGAATACACAAACCTCCTTGAGACATAATTCATGACAGAGAAGTGTAACATGTTGGCAGCCTGTTAAGCTGAGCATCAAATAGCAAGTGTCTAGTCTTCCCTGAAACTTGAAATGCTAGAATCATATGCATGTCTTTAGAAAGGTAGTCAAAATGTAAGCTTGAAGTTGAGGGAACCTGAATGCAGGTTTTGGGCATTTGTTACACACTTCACTTTTCATATTCTTTTGTGGAATGTGGGTATCACTAGCAAGGTCAAATTGCCTTTGAATTGAATGCTTTCCAGCTATTTCAGAGGACAGTGAAGAGTGAACCAAATTGACAACAGAACCGCTGCGAATTCACGGCAATGAAGTAGGTCATTCAGCCTGTCTTGTCTGCACCAGCTGAATATACAATCCAATCATTCCAATCCCACTTTCCAGCACGTGGTCCACAGCCTTGCAGGTTACAACATGTCAGATCCAGAACCAAATTCATCTTGAAGGGTTTCTGCCTGAGCCATTAAAATGGGCAGCAACAATCATTCACCACCATTTTCTGCGCTAAAACATTTTTCAACATGATCCCTCTAATCCGTCTACCAATGGCCTAGTCTTTTCCCCAAGGTCATTGACCTGTCTGCCAGGAGAGGAGATAGCAAGGACTGCAACTGCTGGAAGTCAAGGTCAATAAAATGTGGAGCTGGAGGAGAACAGCTTGCCAGCCAGTATCAGAGGAGCAGGAAGTCGATGTTTCGGGTCAGAACCATTCATCAGGACTGTTCTCCCTGCAGGGAGAAACAAGTTTTCCCTGTCCAATCAATTCAAGCTCTTCCTTATTTTGGACACCTCAAATAAGCAACCCTTCAAGCTGCACTATGGTAAGGAACTTAACTACAGCATACTCAATTATTCCTCAGAAGTACCAATTTTCAAGGTCTGAGAACATTACTCTAAATCGTCTCTGTATTCTCTCCAGAGAAATTATATTTTTCCTGCAGTGTGGTGACCAGAATTGTACACCAATTCCAGTTGTCACCAAATGAATGTCTCATATATAGGTTCCAACATTTTATTCCTCTTTTGTATTTAATGCCTCTCCCAGTAATGGAAAGCATCCTATATACCTTCTTCACCACCCTTCTTCTGCCATCAGGGGCCTGTGGAAATGCATTCACTTCCTTTACCCTTCTCTATACCCTCTCGTTTATTGTGAATTCCCTTGCTTTCTGTGTTCTTCCCAAATGCATAAACTCACACTTCTCCAGAATGAAACCTATATTCCACTTTTCTACCCACTCAACCAAACCATTGATATTACCTTGTCATCACAGAATCACAGAAATATTATGGCGCATTTGGTTTATCATGTCTGTACCAGCTCTTCAAATGAGTATCATGACTAAGTGCCATTCTCCTGCCTTTACCCCATCCCCTTTCACAATATTTCAGTGTAAATAATCATCAAATAGCCTCAATTAAACCAGCTTATAAAATGCTTTCAGAAAGTGTATTCTAGACCCAAATCACTTGTACGAAAAATATTTGTTTCACATCACATTTGTTTTCTTTTGTAAACCACTCTGAATCTGCACCGCCCCCCACCACCGCCTTTTCTTGATTTATTTATGAGTTGGACACGTTTCTCCTGATCATCTCTTTCCAGACGTATCATCATTTTGAGACTTTTCAGATGGAGGCCATGCCTAACAAATTTAGTAGAAATGTTTGAGCAAGTGTCCAGGGTGTTTAGATGAGGATAGTGCAGCTTATGCAGTTTTCATGGATTTCAGCAAAGCCTCTGACAAGGTCCCACGTGAGAGACTTTTAAAGAAGTAAAAGCTCATCAGACCCAGGGAGATTTAGAGATGCTCTTTTGTTCATTGAGAATGATATTGAATGCAAAAGCAGGAATGAAATGTTTGAACTGTGTATGAGATATTGGTTAGGCCACAAGTCGTCTCAAGTTGGGCCAGAGTAACTTGGGGAAATTGCCCACAGAAGGTGGCAGGATAAATTATTAGGGTTAAGAAGGCTTACAAAATGCTTGCTTTTATCAGTCAAGGCATAGGTTATATGAGCTGGAGTTTACGGTGAAGTCATACAAAGCTTTGTTACGGTCATAGATGGAGAATTTTGTGCAGTTCGGGCTGCCAGTGTATAAGAAGAATGTGATTGCAATGGAGGAGGTGTGGAGGATATTCACCAAAATGCTGCCCAGACTGCAACATTTTTGTTATGATTAGAAGCTGAATAGGCTCAGATTATGTTCTTTTGATGAGAGAAGACTGAGAGGCATATAATGTTGTGAGGACAATGGCCATGGTAGATAGAAAGTAGCTTTTTTCTTAGTTGAAGGGCCAGTTAAAAAGGGGCATAATTTTAAGATGAATGGCAAGAGGTTAGGGGCAATTTGAGAAAAAAATCTTTTCATCCAGGAGGTGTTAAGAATCTTGAATGCACTGCCTGGGGCATGGGGAAGGGAAGATGGTGGTTGAGGTGGGAAACCTCACCATCTTTAAAAAGTACATGAACAAGAGCTTGAAATGTCATAACTTTGAAGTCTATGGATCAAACGCTGGAAAGTGGGATCGGTGTGGATTGTCAATGCAGACTTAATGGGCCAAAGGGGCTCCTGTATACTGCATGACTCTAGGACTCTATATGTTGAGAAAATTTGATTCACTCCAACCAGTCTTCTGTCCATAACTGAAGTTCTTCATCTCAGAAGCCATTCCTGCAAATCTCTTCTTCACTCTGTCAAATGAGTCTGTATTCTGCCAACAGTGTGATAGCCAGAACTGTACAAATATTCCTGCTGAAGTTTCAAAGTGTCTTGTACAAGTTCAACATACTCTCTTTGCTCTTGTACTCAATGTCTGAAATAAGAAAGTCCAGGATACTGCATGGGGGACAGCATGACAAGCTGCTTGTCTTCATGTCTGCGCTAAAAGGCATGGCTAGTCAATGCAAAGCAGAGATGCCATGATAATCAAGGCAACACAAGGCAAGTGAGCGCTAGGAGTGAAAAGCATCAGCCTTGAGAAGCTGCCTATTCCAGTCCATGAACTGGCACTTGTTGAAGTGTGTCCTTCCAGCAGCACTGCAATGAAAGGCAATGATGTGCTCCAAAGTGCAGTATTAAGCTGCAGAAATGCACTCTAAGTGGATCAGAGATGTGCCATGATAGTGTAGAAAGGCTCAAATATGTCAGATGCCATTGTCTTTAGACATGGCATGTATGTGGGAATAGCCTGTGAAACATGCCCTGAGATGTTGGTGCCAGGTGGATAAGGTGGAATTCAAAAAGCTGTGGCAAGCTGAAAATGCTACGTATTCACTCTAACCTTCATGTCAGGAATTCTTGGTATCTAGTTTGTACCCAGTACGTGGTGGAATAAGACTCTAATTATTAATGACGTAAGCTTCAAAGTTAATGGAGGTGACAATGAGCAACAATCTCCATTTAATGGGCAACTCTGCTAATGAGTGAGAATCTCGCCTCAAAGCCTGGAACTCCATTGAGAAATGCAAATTGTTGCTCCTGACATTGAGAATGGCCCTCCTGAATGTCTCACACGATTCTCCCAAATTTTTCACCACAAGCTAGTCAGGGCTTTAAGATATTACAAAGAAAAACAAAGAACTGTGGATGCTGAAAATCAGAAACAAGAACAGAAATCGTTGGAAAAACTCAGCAGGTTTGGCAGCTTCTGCGGAGAGAAATCAATGGCAATGCTTCGGTCCAGTGACCATCCTTCAGAATTGAAGTAGCTGCAACCAGTCCACTTTTATCAGGTTATCTCTGAGCTTTGTAAAATATCACCCAATTTGGAACATTTTTGTGCCTGCTCTATCTTTGTCTCTTTCCATAATAGTGCAAATTTGAAATAAATTATCACCCATAATCTTCCGATAGTGACCCACTGCTACACTGACATCCACGAGTGTATATCTGGAATGGTATGAGGCCATACCAGGCAGAGTTCCTTCTCTGAAATACAGAGGTGAACTTAAGGGCTTTTTTGACATTTGACAATCATTTCAGGGTCATCATTTCAATTCAATATTTTAATTGCTGAAATTAAATCACCCAGATGCCCTGATGGGATTTTAATCTTTGTCCTCAGAATATTAGTTTGGGCCACTGCAGTATGAGCCCAGTGTCATAATCACTACATGACTGTAGCCCCCCACTCCCCGATATATGCGATGTCTTGTAACTGGCCTGCAAACTACGCCCCCCCGCCACCACTGCATCCCAAAACCAGCCCAGCTCGTCCCGTCCCCCCACTGCATCACAAAACCAGCCCAGTTCGTCCCCGTCTCCCTAACCTGTTCTTCCTCTCATCTATTCCCTCCTCCCACCTCAAGCCACAACTCCATTTCCCACCTACCAACCTCATCCCGCCTCCTTGGCATGTCCGTCCTCCCTGGGCTGACCTATCCCCTCCCCACCTCCCCATCTATACTATCTTCTCCACCTATCTTCCCCTCTATCCATCTTCAGTCCGCCTCCCCCTCTCTCCCTATTTATTTCAGAACCCTCTCCCGATCCCCCTCTCTGAAGAAGGGTCTAGTCCCGCAACATCAGCTTTTGTGCTCCTGAGATGCTGCTGGGCCTGCTGTGTTCATCCAGCTCCACACTTTGTTACCTTGGATTCTCCAGCATCTGCAGTTCCCATTATCTCTGAGCCCTCCAAAGGTCATTTCTACTCATACTGTTAAGTTACCTGTCAATTTTCAAAAGGCATTGCCTCAACTTTAGTGGAAGTATAGAAACTAGAAGCATTACTTAATGTAAGTGCCTGATGTGAAGCAATCACATTCAGTTGACTCATTCATGCCAGCTTCAAGAAAAATGGAGGGGAGTTGAAGTGGCTAACCCAAAACAGTGTTCTAGGCCTTCCTGTCGAAGCATAGAAAGACTGGGGAGAATTTCTATTTAAAAGCAATGATTTGCCATAAATAAATAAGGAAATGAAAACTATTGCACTGTAAAGGGTGTATATTTCACTTAACAATTGCTCACAATAAGAACATTTCCCACAAGGTTAAAATGAAATAGACTAAAAGTACACTTTGCAGTAGTTTAACAGGGGAATACACAATGCTACCCAAGAACAGAGAGTGGAGGCAAAGATCCAGGGGAGATCTGATGTAGTTCCAGTTAGCCTTTTATATATCATTTAGAAAAGAAACATTTTTATTGCACGGGAAAGAATAAGAAGGTCTTTTAGAATTGACTTTTTAATAGAGTTAGATATTCCCCAAAGAATATTTCTGAGTTGCGCAGTTCAAAGCATGGCAAAATGGAATGAAACTCTTTACAGCAGAATTGGAACACTTCTGCTTCCAGCATTTTGTAATCTGGGTGAAGTCAGCTTTACTGATAGAGAACTTTAGCTGAAAAGGTAGTTAAATTCCTATGGCTTATTCATGAAGACAATCTTTTACCATTTGTTCTGAACAACATGATGCTGTATTTCTTGTAACTGTGTGTCTTGGTTATTATAAGCATGTTCTCACTCTGCTTGCTATTGTGCACTTCAAGCAATGCACTCTACAAAGCAAAAAATTAAAAATTCATCTTTAAATTTATATTTTATCATATTTGGGATAATATAATCTGCTAAAATATTTAATAGTCGATCTTAATCTCTCTTTAAAAGGCTAAATTGTAAAACCAAACTCTTCCTTCATTTATTTAAAATTACCTGTTTTTCAGAAGAATAGCTTCACTCATGTTAGCGAGTAATGCAGACTCTCAATTGTTAATAAAACCCTTTCTTAGGCTTTCAGTCTGAATCTCTTTTTCAAAACAGTCAGTTTAAAATCTTATGTTCATAAACTACTGGAGAATTTCACCAGTAGGGTGCTTCGTAAATGGTCCTCTTCTCATGCTGCAGTTTTGTTTTAACATGCTGATGCACAAAGACTAATATCTAATGAACAAAAATCACATCTATATGTTAAATTGTGGTTATTAATCCAGATGAACAGTGCATTACACATTTATTTTTTCCTGCCTACCGACATAAATACCACTTCTGTAGAAGATTTAGATGCTGAAAGTCTGAGGATACAATTTCTGAACATAAATCTTTTTGGCCAGTGGAAATAGTACCATAGGTTATGCTCACTGTAACATACATCCAGTACTTACTCACCATTAAAAATAGTGTATACCGCCACTTTGTTTCTTGTACTTGAGCTTTGCAGAATTCTGCACTGCAGCTTTGTGTGTGAAGCTGTGATTTCCAGGTCATACCAACAAAACATGCATCTGGTATGGATCCATTATTAATATCCCAATATTATTACTGTTTACAGTTCAATATTTCAGTCTTCCACTAATAATATTAGGTTCTTGTTTTGTCTTTCTTCCCTACATATTGTATGATGTTATTTTTAATTAACATTTTGTATTGTAAATTTTGAGACAGCCACCTTTAATGCAATTCATTTTTAGACACAGGATTGTGTTTCAAATAAATTACAGTTCTTATGCAGCTTTTACTACAGCAAAGTATGAAAATATAGTAAGCGTTTTACATATTTATGTCTGAAAATGGAGAAGATAATTCATTAGAAAATGTATGAGACAGCAACATTAAACATGAGATATCTTTGTGCACAAAAAATATATTTTTGACTTAAATTATATTCTTTCTTTGTCAATAACACAATGATTTTCTTTACACGAAATTTTTTTTGGCTGACTGAAAATCCTCATATTATACATTTCAGGCTGAACATGAAGCACTTCTAGTTTTGCTTCAACCTATTTAAAGCAGATGTTCAGCAGACTATTACCAACCAAACAGCTAATGAAACTTGCTGGTGTAAATTAAACAAGTCAGATGCACTGCTGGAGTCTGTCAGAAGGATTGCTCAGGAAGTCAGCAGTTTTTGCTAATATTGATCCACCTGCAGATGGTCATTGAACTGGCTGCAGTGTGTAAATGGCATTATCTTAAATCTAACTTTGTGGGGTTAGTGTATTGCATCAGTGTGTAAAATTGAAATTGGAACTGCCCATCACAATTCAGGTAATTTTTTTTATAATTAAACAAAGAACTATGGATGCTGGTATCTGAAACAACCATAGAAATTACAGGGGAAACTCAGCAGGTTTGGCAGCATCTGTGGATAGAAAGCAGAGTTAATGCTATGAGTCTAGAGACCTTTATCCTCTCCACACCAGCTGTCAGACCTGCTAAGTTTCTCAAACAAACTCTTTTTTTCAAGTTTTTGTATTAATCACTTGATAAAATGCATTTGTATTAAATGAAGAACTGTGTTGTGAATATGGCTGAACAAATAGACTAAGTGTAAATGAGAATACTGCATACACAGACACTTGATGACCTGATCTTATGTACAGTATTAATCTACATTGGATGAAATACTATTATGAATGATGTAATCTCAAAAGTTAAATCAACCTGAATAGTACATCCTTAGCTTCAACTGCTCTGAGGCTCCCTTTTCAGTTCAATTTACCAGTGAGAACCACTAATTAAACAAGTCTGGTGCTCCGTCCCATCTAAGTTTTCTGTGATCCATTTCACTTTCAAATACTATTTCTTCCATGGAATATTAGAGAACATACTGACAGTCTTTCTCTTGGCTAGCCTGTTTTCTTGAAATTCTTAGATATTTTCTAAAATATGATGTTGGCTAAGACTGAGAAGCACATGATTCCTTGGCCTAGGAGGGGAATAATGTAAGGCATATTGGGTAAACATATGTGCAAATGTTTCCATCACCATGTAGCTATGTTTCTGATCACATCAGGTGTCTAATTTAGTCTCTCTGGTCACTGAATCGCTGGAGACTGGATGAATGACCCAAGTTATGTTTTATGACCTTGAGATGTTCTGCCATGTCAATCTCTGTGGCAATTGCTGGGAATTGTTTGAATTTCCAATTGGTAATTCCCCTGCTTTCCAGGATCTTCAGCAAATGTTTTCAATTCTGAGCTGGAAAAGGAAACGTTAAACATTTCCAATGTACTTATCTGAGTAGTTACCATGGAGATGTTAGACTGAAAAATACCAGTCTATCTCTTGAGTAACTACAAAACTGATGCCAATTAACCACTCACATTGAGACTCCTGCCAATTGCACCCGAAAGATAACTTAGTCCCCCAATTGACCTCAAGTGATTCGCCCCCACCAGACAAAAAACTCTCCATCTGACTATCCATCCACCCACTTACCCTCCTGCCACCCAACCCACTTACCTATTTTTCTCACCCACGATCTCCCCTTTAACGTCAACCTCACCCATGCACCCATGTACTAGTTTCAATTCATTCATTCAGGTTCACAAAGGAGGGAATGTATGTGTGGAGTCAGAAGAGGTAGGCAAAGTCCTAAATGAATACATTGTGTCAGTATTCATTAAATAGAAGGAATTGGTGGAGGATATCTCAGGGGAGGCAGTGTAAAATTTCTAAGGCAAGGCGCTCTTAAAAAGGAAGAGCTGTTGTGTGTCTTAAAAAGTTTTAAGGTAGATAAATCCCCAGTTCCTGATGAGATCTATCCCAGAGTATTGAGGGAGGCAAGGAAACAAATTGCTGGAGCATTGACATCTTTGTATCCACTTTAGCCACAGGTGGGCTCTCAGAGGATGAGAGAATAGTTAATGTTGCCACATTGTTTGAGAAGGGTAGCTAGGATAATCCTGGAAATTACAGACATGTGTGAGTCTCATGTCAGTGGTAGGGAAATTACTAGAAAAGATTCTCAGGGTCAACAACTTTACACATTTAGAAGCAAATGGATTTATTGGCAATAGACGTCACAATTTTGTGTGGGAGAAGGTCATGCCTCACTAACTTGATCAAGTTTTTTGTAGAGGTGATGAAGATGATTGATAAGGGAAATGCAGTTGATGTTGTCTACATGGACTTCAGTAAAGACTTTGACAAGGTCCCTCATGGCACACTGGTACAAAAGGTGAAATCATGTGGTATAAGGGGTGAGCTAGCAAGATGGATTCAGAACTGGCTTAGTCATAGGAGACGCAGGGTAGCGTTGGAAGAATGCTTTTCGGAATGGAGGGCTGTGCCTAGTGGCATTCCACAGATATCAGTGCTGGGACATCTACTGTTCATGATCTACATAAATGGTTTGGAGTAAAACATAACTGGTATAATTAGTAGGTTTGCGGATGATACAAAGAATGGTGGACTTGTGGATAGTGAGGATGATTGTCAAAGGATACAGAAGAATATAGATCAGTTGGAGGCATGGGCAGAAAAATGACAGATGGAGTTTAGGACAAACGTGAGATGATGCAAGTTGGAAGGTCAAGTACACGTGTAAATTATACAGTGAATGGCAGAACCCGGAGGGGTATTGATATGCAAATGGATCTGGGTGTGCAGGTCCACAGACCACTAAAGGTAGCAGCACAGATAGATAATTAAAATAAAAAGGCCTATGGCATGCTTACCTTCATTGGAAGGGCCATTGAGTATAAGGATAGACAAGTCATGCTGCATCTTTATAGAGCTTTAGTTAGGCCACTCTTGGAAATAGTGCATACAGTTTTGGTCACCACACTACCAGAAGGATGTGGATGATTTGGAGAGGGTACAGAAAAGGTTTACCAGGATGTTACCAGGTATGGGGGCTTTTAGCTATGAAGAAAGGTTGGATAGATTGGATTTGTTTTCACTGGAGCGTAGGAGGGTGAGGGGAGACGTGATAGAAGTTTATTAGACCTTGAATAGCATGGATAGGGTGGAAAGTATGAGGCTACTTCCCAGGTTGAAGGGGTCAATCACTAGGGGGCACAGGTTCAAGGTGCAAGGGGGAAGTTTAAAAGAGATATGCGAGGGAGTTTTTTTCACACAAAGGGTGGTGGATGCCTGGAACGTGCTGCCAGAGGGGGTGGTGAAAGCAGATGCAATAACAGCATTCAAAATAGAGCAAAACAGATCCTGTAAGTAAAGACAGTTTTAATATAGAAGGGTAAAATGTGGAGGCACAGGTTTGGAGGATCAAAGGGCCTGTTCCTGTGCTGTATTATTCTTTGCTCACACGGGACATTTAAATTTCCCTTACAGAAACTCATAAAAAGTGTGCATGTTCAGTCTTGCTCCTGAGTCTACAGTGTTCTGATGGGGCTCTTTGAGAGACTGTACACTTCACATTTCTGGAGATGCTGAACTCAGAAGTCCTAACCAAAATGACAGGGTTGTGTTGGGGTGAGGAGAAGTTGAGCAAAGAGGCAATTCAATGATGATTGTTGACTCATGGAAAACCCAGGCCAATGTTTCAATTAATAATCAAATAAATCCAGACTACAAAACCTGGCTGTCAGCAAGCCAGACTGTGATGATATTTCTATATAATGCCAATTTAATCATTTAAAAGCTAAGAGGCATGTTATGTTTCTTTAATGCTAGGATGATATTATCCTTAAATTTCAAATAACAATTTCATGTAGTATCAGAATTGATGGAAGAAAAATAGAGTTAACAAAGTAAAAACTTTCAAGCTATAGAGAAAAAGAATGTGAGATAAATTCCAACCCCAATCAATCATTCAAGAGACAACAAACATCAGAAATGTTTCAAGCACTTATGTAAAGGTTACGGTTTCTAGAGCAAGTGAAACAACTGAGAAATGACAACATCAATTATTTTATTTATTAATGGAAAAGAAACACCAAACATATCTGAGAAATTCACATTTAAGTGACAAACTATATGAACCTGCATAAAATAGTTAAAAATAACATTCTTTTCATGTACAGCACAAGAGAAACGATTCAGTATAAATGTGAATAAAGAGCCTCTCATGGGAATGCTGTTAACAGATGATCAATAACGAATGGCAGAATAATTTGTAGAAGCTGTAGGTAATTTTGAAGAGAAAAGTGCTGTGGGGGCAAGATCAATTGTCAGACAAGACAGAAACTAAGTAAAGGGCAGCAGAAGTATTTGAGTTGGAGGAACAATTCAGGAAGTGGTAAAGAATGAGTTTAAGAAATATTAAGAAATTTGAATTGTGCCTCATCAAAGGTTTAAGAAATAAAAGAAAAACAGAGGATAGATTTCTCTCAGCCCCTGAATAACATGGCAATGAGGAGTTAGTTGTTAAAATACAGCAAGATTGGAAAAATGAGATTCTCAATATTGAGAATTAAGTCCAAAGCTGCATCCATCATTTTCAAAGTGAGCTGAGCAGTGAGTGACCTATTTGCATGAAATCACACCTCATTATTAGCTATTCTTATCTCATTTATGCATGTATAGCTCAGTCATGATAAAGGGAATCGTAATCACTCATGTTGTATCGATTCAGAAAGTTGAGGCCAATGCCCAGTCTCCAGGAGCTTGGACCAATCGGAGTCATAGGTTCAATATCATTAAAATCCAGGAATGGGCCATGGTTAGCTGTCTAGTGCAATGAGTCTATGGACTATTGGTCAGTCAGTAGGAGAACTGTACAGAGAACAATTATGAGGTCAGTCAAAGATTTAGGTGGAAGTGTGAGGAAGTTCAAAGCTAATGGGGTTGACAATGAGGGCAAAGTAGAAAGGAACAATAAGGTTTGGGGAGAGGGGATGAACTAATTTGAGAGGCTGAGCCTGTGGCACACTGCATGAAATGCCACCAAGATTGATTTTCATGCCTTACCCAAATCGTAATTGTTTAATTAAAATTGAAAATAATTACAACCACATCAGGACTGGGTGGAGTAAGTCTTTGTTTTCTCTTACAGTTCAGGCTCTACCTGCACACAATGTGATGCCCTTACCAGGGCAATAGCAATTAAAGAGACACTCACTTAGTGCAGGTGAAAAGCATTTGTTATCATAGATCACTGAATGGGAATCTTACTTATTGACTAACTGTCTTGACTTAAATTTATGACTACAGAAAATCTTGAACAAAGCATTCAACATTGCAAATTAATTATTGAGGCTGTGGATAAGCTGGAAAGACTCACCTTAGTTCCAAAATTCATAGCAGAAAAAGCTTTCAATATTGTTAGAATGGCACAGTGGCTCAGTCAGGGATTTGGGTTCAATCCCACCCTCAGGTCCTGTATGGAGTTTACACATTATCCCTGTGTCTGCGTGGGTTTTCTTCAGGTGCTCAGTTTCCTCCCACAGTCCAAAAATGTGTAGGTTAGTTGGATTAGGGTTATTGGGTAAGGGGTTAAGTCCAGGTGGGATGCTCTTCAGAGGGTTGTGTGGATTCAATGGGGCTAGAGACGCTATGATATGCATAGTCTCCAACTACATTTATACTAAATGTCTTGAGCAGCATACATCTGATTCTTACATGCATCTCAACCTCATCTATCATCTGAGGCGTGGTGACCCTCAGATTAAACTCACCACTAATCGTCTCTCTTTACTGAGAGAACAGCCCTATGGTCTGCTGCAATTATGCTGACTTTGTTATTACTTTATATCTAATTCAGGTCAATGATGTGAAAGGTCCAAGTAAAGGTCTGTGTCCTTGTTGGAAGTCTGCATGTCAAAGCGTTTTGCGAATGCAATTTAAATGGCATTTGTGTCTGCTGCAACTGTTCAATTTTCACAAGACTGATGAGGTGCTTAATTTTTACTATGGCCTACATAGGTTCATTGGATCCATTCCCAATGGATCCAATCACAGAAGCTGGTGTATTCTTTGTATCCAGAGTACTAAAATTCTCTACAGGAATGAATGATGGACACAAGTGCCTGGCATCCCAAAATGAGTATCAACATCAAATAGATATGGTGCAGCCTCCTGATGCAGAGCCTCCAGCCAAATTTCTCCTCACGATGTGGCAAAAAATGCAGGACACCCACAGTCATTTGTCTTCCATGTATAATGTGAGGTTGAGAGAAGGCATTGGAACTTTACTCTATTTAGATGAAAGTTCACAATGAATGCACAATGCTGTACCTTGGTCGATGGAGACCAATGAGGGCTTTAAATTCATAAGATGATCAGACACAAGATGTAGGTTATTTGGCACATTAAGTCTACTTCACAATTCAATGAGACCATGTTTGACATGAGAATCGTCAACTCTATTTTCCTGTCTGTTCCTTATAACCCTGGATCCCCCTCCTGATTAAAAATATGTACAATTTAACATTGAAAGCACTGAATAACCCAGCTTGAATAACCCTTCGCATTGTAGAATTCCACAGATTCACAACCCTCTGAGAGAAGAAATTGCTCCTCATCCAAGTTTTAAATATGCATTCCCTTATTTTGAGATTATGCTCTCTGGCCCCAGATTTTCTCATAAGGGAAAACAACTTTTCTACATTTATATTGCCAAGCCCTCTAAGATCTTTTATGTTTCCATGAGGTTGCCATTCGTTTTTCTATATTCCAATGAGTACAGGCCCAATCACTCAAGCTCTCTTCATAAGGCAGTCCATCCATACTTGATATCGATTTAGATCATGTCTTGGATATGGTTGCAACAAATACAGAGAGAGGATTCTGCCTTATCCTTAGATGCATTATTCTAGGTAACAGGACACAATATGTTCTTCAGATGGAGCAGCATTTTCAGTAGCATTTTAAGTGCAGGAGGAGCAGCCATAGCAAAGCGGCATGGCTTTTTTATGAAACTTATTTAATGGAATAGAGTTGCACGACGTCATCTTTCAGTGACCGTAAATATTTTGATGTTGCTGATATCAGCGTTTCCCGTGTAATCCCAACTGCAAATGCAATTTACCAGTTTGAACTTATGCTTTTGCTATTGTTTAAAAACGCAAGATTACAAACTAATGGAATCCTTCACAACATCAAATGGTTTCTCATGCTATGACAACAAAGTTTACTGATGATGTGGCTGCTATGTACAGGGTAGCTATCGCTCAGACAAGGTTAAATCATTGTGTGAAGATAAAGGTGGCTAGCCTTTGCTGATTCATTCTCGCAGCTGCAGCTGACAGTCACTCATAGAGCTGTTAGTGAAAAGTAAACATGTGTTAAATATGGTGATATACTTACAATTACATTTCACATATGTCACCTATCTGTCCTTGATATGTTTCGCTTCTTTCTTTATCTTCCACTATCTCTAGGTGCAGACCCAGCTACACAGCTGGGGTGGAGAAAGCCTGCCCACTACTGACTTTTATCAGTTTTAAGGTTTTGTAGGTGACATCAAAGGCTTTTGTGGATATAGGTCATTGACAGACTTAGAGTGTCTTGGCAAGATGCAAGTTCACCCTGCTTGGCTTGAACACTCACAAGATTGCTAATTGCAGTCAGTGTGGAGGGGAAAGGTCAAGCATTCCTGACGTATCTGGGGAAGAGACTTCTGGGCGCCCTGAGTGTGGTTCCTCCTGAGCTATGTGCCTACTGGCATCACCCTGTTTCCTTGTGAGGAATAAGGCCAAGCCTCAATGGCTACAATGATGGGTGGCAGATCTGTATATGTATCCTGCTGGACTTGGGCTTCATGGCAGCTGCCAACCTGTCCATGGAGGCAGAAAGCTGTATGCATGTATGAGGCAGCACGGTACAGAGACCACTGGAAGGTTTCTTCAACCTTTGCAGTTTCTTGAGTGTCCCTGACAAAATTGCCTACTGCTCCTATGTATGTTTGTGAATGCTAATAAAGTTATTAATGGCTGAGACTATGGGGGCTTAGCATGCGCTTTGTCATTAACAGATTTCTGAGTGCCAGAGTCTTGGAACATTTCTTCTTTCATCAGCTGTGAAGACATGGTTGCAATGTGCTCACCAGAAGATTCTATCTGAAATACCAACTGAGGTGGTAATATCTGAGCTAGTGAAATGGAAGTAAGGTAACCTTGTCAGTGCATCTTCTGAAGACCTGTAGCTTCTTCCTCACTGGTGGAGAAGGTGTTGTTATCTGGAAGACATTAGAACAAAGAACACAGAACAGAGAACATTACAGCACAATACAGGCCGTTCGGCCCTCAATGTTGTGCCGACCTGTCATACCGATCTCAAGCCCATCTAACCTATACTATTCCATGTACGTCCATATGCTTATCCAATGATGACTTAAATGTACCTAAAGTTGGCGAATCTACTACAGTTGCAGGCGAAGTGTTCCATTCCCTTACTACTCTCTGAGTAAACAAACTACCTCTGACATCTGTCCTATATCTTTTACTCCTCAATTTAAAGCTGTGCCCCCTTGTGCTCGCCGTCACCATCCTAGGAAAAAGGCTCTCCCTATCCACCCTATCTAACCCTCTGATTATTTTATATGTTTCAATTAAGTCACTTCTCAACCTTCTTCTCTCTAATGAAAACAGCCTCAAGTCCCTCAGCTTTTCCTCGTAAGACCTTCCCTCCATACCAGGCAACATCCTAGTAAATCTCCTCTGCACCCTTTCTAAAGCTTCCACATCCTCCTTATAATGCGGTGATCAGAACTGTACACAATACTCCAAGTGCGGCCGCACCAGAGTTTTATACAGCTTCACCATAACTTCTTGGTTCCAGAACTCGATCCCTCTATTAATAAAAGCTAAAACACTGTATGCCTTCTTAACAGCCCTGTCAACCTGGGTGGCAACTTTCAAGGATCTGTGTACATGGACACCGAGATCTCTCTGCTCATCTACACTACTAAGAATCTTACCATTAGCCCTGTACTTTGCCTTCTGGTTACTCCTACCAAAGTGCATCACCTCACACTTGTCTGCATTAAACTCCATTTGCCACCTCTCAGCCCAGCTCTGCAGCTTATCTATGTCTCTCTGCTACCTACAGCATCCTTCGTCATTATCCACAACTCCACCGGCCTTAGTGTCGTCTGCAAATTTACTAACCCATCCTTCTACGCCCTCATCCAGGTCATTTATAAAAATGACAAACAGCAGTGGACCCAACACTGACCCTTGCGGTACACCACTAGTAACTGGTCTCCAGGATGAACATTTCCCATCAACTACCACCCTCTGTCTTCTCTCAGCAAGCCAATTTCCGATCCAAACTGCTATATCTCCCACAATTCCATTCCTCCGCATTTTGTACAATAGCCTATTGTGGGGAACCTTATCGAACGCGTTGCTGAAATCCATATACACCACATCAACCGGTTTACTCTCGTCTACCTGTTTGGTCACCTTCTCAAAGAACTCAATAAGGTTTGTGAGGCACGACCTTCCTTTCACAAAACCGTGCTGACTATCCCTAATCAATTTATTCTTTTCTAGATGATTATAAATCCTATCCCTTATAACCTTTTCCAACACTTTACCAACAACTGAGGTAGGGCTCACTGGTCTATAATCACCAGGGTTGTCTCTACTCCCCTTCTTGAACAGGGGAACCACATTTGCTATCCTCCAGTCATCTGGCACTCTTCCTGTAGACAATGACAAGTTAAAGATCAATGCCAAAGGCTCGGCAATCTCCTCCCTGGCTTCCCAGAGGATCCGAGGATAAATTCCATCCGGCCCAGGGGACTTATCTATCTTCACCTTCTGAAGGATTTCTAATACCTCTTCTGTGTGAACCTCAATCCCACCTAGTCTAGTAGCCTGTATCTCAGTATTCTCCTCGACAACATTGTCATTTTCTAGAGTGAATACAGTTTTAAAATATTCATTTAGCGCTTCCCCATCTCATCTGACTCCACACACAACTTACTACTACTATCCTTGATTGGGCCTAATCTTACTTTTGTCATTCTTTTATTCCTTAAGTAGTGTATTGGACCGAGATGTCCAAGGCAGCCGCCAACTGTTTTGGACAGCCAGGCCCAGCTTTGCTGGCATACTTCAGTCTTTAATTCAGTAGGTGCTGTGCAGGGCAGAGATTGTGCAGTTGCTCCTGGTGCCTGCATGAAGTCAAAGGAGGGAATCAGTTGTAAAATGGGGATAGAAGTTTAGACTTGTAAATAACAAATTCACAGTGGTGGTAATGTTAGAATGGTGTAGCATGTGACAGTGAATCTTATCTGATTACCAAGGCATGGAGATCTCAGCATCACCACATGTACAGTCTCTATCCTTCTGAACTAAGCCATGGTTTTTCTCATCAGAGAGGGTAAGGAAATCTACACAGAGTACCTCATCATGCATCTTGGCTCTCTCCTCCCTGTCATGGGCTGTTTCTCTTAGAATGAGTCACAGGGAGGGATGAAGTGTGATGAAAGTGGCCAGCACAGTATTATTGCTGGTGAAGGTCGTGGATGGGTGGTGAATGCCCCGAGTGAATGAGTAGGCAGCACAGAGTGCATGTGGGGTTGGTCGTCCGGAGGTGCATAGTGGTTGTGAAAGGTGGACGGAAGTTGATGCATTCAATCATGAGTAGTAAAGCATGAGGCTTGGGGTGATTTGGATGACTCTAGCTGAAGTACCAACTGAGGTGGTAATATCTGAGCTAGTGAAAGGCAGCTAAGATAACCTTGTCAGTGCATGGCTTCCCAATGTTTCTTCTGGTTGTCCTGAAGAAAGAGGACAGCCTTCCTCTCCATCAACATCCCTGTTTTCTGCCATGTGCTTGGGAATTATGGAGCAATACACTGTAAAAACAGTCCTGTTTGCCAACATTTGACATGGTACACAGCTATGATCTAAACATGATGCCAGCAGCACAAATCTCAGAAGGCCCTGGCATTGGCAAGCACAATTGTTGTTGATGAACATCAGATAGCACAAGGGTGGCATTATAGAGATGCGGTGAACACATAAGAGGTAAGCAGTGGAGAATTGCATGAGATAAATGCCCTTACATGAAATAACCTTCCATGAAATCCCCCCAGAATCGACATTTAGCTGATTTTTGATAAAATTCAGTCAATAGCGTCAGTGAATCTAAAAACAAAGCAAGCATTAAGAAAGTTTGCAAAAAATATTGCAGATATAATTGTTATTCCAACTGAATGATGCAGAAACATTTTTAAATCATTGCTTGTAGAAAGCTTGATATAATTGAAAGGCTGCTTCAAGTATTAACTGGTTGCAAAGCATGTTGACTGTGATATACGGATCTATATTTAAGGCTGGGAAATACCTGATCAGAATTGAGAAATGAATTAGCTGTATCATGCATTTATGCCAAAAATTCCTTTTTGCTCTTTAGGAAAAATGTTAACAGCTTAATAGGATTGGAGGACAGAGGAGTCGCAGAGAAAAGTTGATGTAGTAGCAGAATTTGTGAAGCTGTTAATAGTTTGTGACAAAATATTGAACTGCATGTTTGTCTGGGCAGCAGAAAATTAACAGTGGTCTCAGAATGGAAACTTCCAGAGATTATACTTCACTTTACTCAAACAAAGTATTTTGCTAAATTATGGATACTTAAAGACCCAAAAACTGGCACCATGAAAAATATCTGAGCTCCTCAATTGTGATACGCTGACTGAATAATGAAGATGTGTAACAATCATGAATAGATACATTGAATAACATGCTGGCTTTCATGTTTAACAAAGAGCTAACCATTAAGGTTCACATAAAATGTTACTTCATAATAGAAGAAAGAAAGGAAAAGACTCATCAGAATGAACAATTTTTCAGCATAACTTTGTATTGAAAACACTTGTTGGCAAAGATGGCTTACTAGAATCATAAACTGAAAATGTCTGAGCTGGCTCTGAAGTTCTATGATCCTAATTAACTCAAGAATACAAAAAAAGGAAGGAATAGACCTCTGTTGTCAATGATAATCAGTGAAATTTTATAGTTGCTGCACTATGCTGCTTATTATGGCAATAAGATACAGAAGCTTACAGAGGAGTGAAAACTGCAGCCATTTTGTGCAAGGTCAAACTATTGGTATTAAATAGAATCAAAGAAAATCATTTTTTATGGGACGTTTTGAACAATTACAAATACAAAGATAATTCAAGCAACAGGGATAGGACAAACATATCTTATACGTTTGACACAGTATTTTTCATACAGCATTATTGAGCAGATCGGAGCACAAAAGCCAAAATCTGATGAGGATGTTCTTATTTGCATTGACGTTGTTGTTATTGTTACATTGACATCTGAAAAGTCAATGAAATGGAGTAGAATTGAAACAGAATGGGCTGGGAATTTTTAGATCCTCAAAGAAACAACTTAGGTAAGCATAAAGCAAAGCTAATTTACAGGTAAGTATTACAATTACATAAATAGTGTTCAAAGAAACCGTATTTTAAAACATAAATCCATGAAGAGATGCTTTAGGAAAAGTAATCATATTAGAAGTTCTGTATTGTCCCATAATAAACCAGGGCATTAATAAACCCATTCTGAGGAAGAGTCACCAGACCCGAAATGTTGACTCTGTTTTTCCCTTCACAGATGCTGCCAGACCTGCTGGGTTTTTCCAGCAACTTTGTTTATGTTCCTGATTTACAGCACCCACAGTTTTTTCGGTTTTTACAGGGCATTGATAAAGTTGTAGTAAACACTTTATTGTGTTTAATTGAAAAAAAACAGATTAGTAAGTCAAATCGCTGAGACTTCACCCATCATGATATCAATCAGACCAAAATGCTTGTATTGATTAGTTCATTTGGGATGATTGCTTCTCATATTCTGGGGCATGTAGACTACATATCACTACGAACAAAACATTTATCAGTCGTGTGAAACCTAGCCTTTGAATAGTTAATACATTTTTAATATCAGATTGCCTCAGCAATAACCTTTTCACTTCAGAATCAGCAGTTTAACCATTGAAGCTGCACTACTGAATGGGAGCACATACCCTAAGCTGATTATTTGGACTGGGAGAGAGAGTGGTACTGTCAATGCTGACAATTTCTCAATGAGATGTTAAACTGAGACCTTATCTGCCTATTCAGGAAGGCATAAAGTTATTTAAAAAGCCAGCAGGGCAGTTCTTGTTATGTCTTATATAGTATTTATTACTCAATCAATGTAATCAAAATATATTAGTTGATAAACACATCCAATTGCTGAATGTGGGACTGAATAATCTGTAATATTTATCTGTACAGGAGCATTGACTGTAGTACAGAAATATTTAATTGGCTCAAAGACATATTATTTTCAAAAGAGGTTATTCTGTGATGCAATTTCTTTCTTTAGAAACAACAGTCCACAGTTTGCCAGTGTTAAGTTTAGACAATTTGCCACAGAATAAGATATCATTCACACATTGTCAAATCTAAATTACTCACAGTTAAAATTTAGCATAAAGTGTAAAAAGAAAACCTTATGTAGTCAAGGGACCGTGGGAATGACTATCTTTCAGTTTTTCATTGTGTTCTGTTCTAAAATGGACTGTCATAGCTCAGCAATAGAAAGAGGAGCCAATCTCAAAAATACTAGAAAAATAATTTGCCCCAATGGTAAGACTCTTACCTTAGAATCATGGATGTATTCAAGTATGGCACTAGAGTGGCCTGGCAAGTAGATCTGAATTTTGGGATGATGACTAGAATTTACTCCTGTTTGCTGAGTGCCCTCATAGCATGAAGTTGTCATCTATTTGTGCTACAAGTAGCTGTTTCACATCTATCAGACACTCTATCATGAAGAGATCCACAAGCGCATGCAATTGCCCACTACTTTAATGCTGCAAAGATGGCACTCCAAGCTCTACACACAGCCCTGCAACATGTTTGACCAGGGGTCGTCCACGCTCCAAGACATTGATAAAGCTTTCTCCGACAGGCATTCTGATATCCTGAGCATTTCTGTGTATGTGCCCATCAGCCTTTTCTTTGCAACATCATCCTATCAGGTTCAAGGCCAAATAGCAACCTGAAGAATATTGAGTGGGAGATCACAAAGTGTGGGGCTGGATGAACACAGCAGGCCAAGCAGCATCTCAGGAGCACAAAAGCTGACGTTTCGGGCCTAAACCCTTCATCAGAAAAGGGGGATAGGAAGACGATTCTGAAATAAGTAGGGAGAGAGGGGGAGGTGGACTGAAGATGGATAGAGGAGAAGATAGGTGGAGAGGAGAGTATGGGGGGGCAGGTAGGGAGGGGTTAGGTTGGTCTGGGGAGGATGGACAGGTCAAGGGAGCGGGATGAGGTTGGTAGGTAGGAAATAGAGGTGCAGCTTGAGGTGGGAGGAGGGGATAGGTGAGAGGAAGAACAGGTTAGGGAGGTGGGGATGAGCTGGGCTGGTTTTGGGATACAGTGGGAAGAGGGGAGATTTTGAAGCTGGTGAAATATACATTCATACCATTGGGCTGCAGGGTTCCTAAGCGGAATATGAGTTGCTGTTCCTGCAACCTTCGGGTGGCATCATTATGGCACTGCAGGAGGCCCAGGATGGACATGTCATTTAAGAAATGGGAGGGGGAGTTGAAATGGTTCACGACTGGGAGGTGTAGTTGTTTATTGCGAACTGAGCATAGATGTTCTGCAAAGCGGTCCCCAAGCCTCTGATTGGTTTCCCTAATGGAGAAGAAGCCGCACCGGGTGCAGAGGATGCAGTATACCACATTGGCAAATGTGCAGGTGAACATTTTGAGTGGGAGATCACATCTGGATGAACACAGCAGGCCAAGCAGCATCTCAGGAGCACAAAAGCTGACGTTTCGGGCCTAAACCCTTCATCAGAAAAGGGGGATAGGAAGACGATTCTGAAATAAGTAGGGAGAGAGGGGGAGGTGGACTGAAGATGGATAGAGGAGAAGATAGGTGGAGAGGAGAGTATGGGGGGGCAGGTAGGGAGGGGTTATCTTGGGGCCTGGTATGGGGTGAGGGAGGAAGTGTGGGGGCAAGTGTAGCACTTCCTGCGGTTGCAGGGGAAAGTGCTGGGTGTGATGGGGTTGGAAGGGAGTGTGGAGCGGACAAGGGAGTCCTGGAGAGAGTGGTCTCTCTGGAAGGCAGACAAGGGTGGGGTTGCAAACATGTCTTTAGTGGTGGGGTCGGATTGTAGATGGCGGAAGTGTCGGAGGATGATGCGTTGTATCTGGAGGTTGGTGGGGTGGTATGTGAGGACGAGGGGGATTCTGTTTTGGCGGTTATTGCAGGGGCGGGGTGTGAGGGATGAGTTGCGGGAAATGCGGAAGACACAGTCGAGGGTGTGTTTGACCACTGCAGGGGGGATGTTGCAGCCCTTGAAGAACGAGGACATCTGGGATGTACGGGAGTGGAATGCCTCATCCTGGGAGCAGATGCGGTGGAGGCGAAGGAATTGGGAATAGGGGATGGAATTTGTATTGAGTGGGACTTGTTTCACTCTAAGCACTGTGCCAGAAACATTGAAGATGCATGGAAAGTACTGGGCCTGTGCAATTTAATGTTGCAGGGAACATTGGCTGCAACTGTAGACCAAGCCACATTCTTTAGTTCCTTCTTCCTCCATGCCATTATTCTTCCATGCTACCGCCTCACCTGTAGCAGTTTTTGGTTTCTGGTAAAATAAAATAATATAGGTAGAGTTGCAGCGGGTAAATAGGAATGCAGCAAGAGGTGCCCCATTGCACTATTTGCAGACTATGAACAATAATTTTCTAGCAGAAGACAATGTGGAGTATATCAAGGTGATAATTAAGAAATGTGCCTCATCCTCAAGGGTTCCAGGCTTGTCAGTGGTTACGGCCTAAGTAATGGCCACTCTTGTTGCAGCAGTATTCTCCCATGGGGATAAGCACAATCTTCCATTTGTTGGTTGCTGTTGCCAGATTGTGAGTCACTTTTTTTCCAACAGGAGGTAGGGAATTTTATCACAAAGTCTGGTGGAATGTGTTTGAGTAATGTTGCATCAGCTGAATAGCTGGGATCATGTGCAAATTATTAGACAGAGTGTGCCGCTTATAACAATGTTAAGTGTATGAGTTTATCAGTGTTGGATGCCACCTGTATTGGCAGGCAAATAAAAAGGAGCAGTTTGTGAGGCTGGTGATATTACTGTTATGATGTAGCACAAAGGTCATTCAATGTTTGTGGCACTGCATCAAAGGCCCACCTAGCTACATGACTAGCACTGGCTACAAACTTTCACTGTGAAAATAATATAAATAAAGTGTAGTTGCACTTTGGCTGTGAAGCAATTTAATGAATCATATGATCATAGCCATTATTGAAGCTTGCAAACACACATCCTGACATGATTGGTGCAATCTTCAGATCATGCTTTTGACAAGAAAACAATTAAATATTTAAGGAGTAAGGTGGAAGTTTAAGTTAAAATCAGTGTGTATCACCTGAGAAAAGGTCTGAGAATTTTTCCATAGAAACTGTGAAAACTGGTTTCTGATGTTCTTTTTTATGCCAATCTTAATTGGGATATTTTGAGATTTTTTTGTTTAGTTATGTCATATTTCATAAGTGCATTGGAAATCCTGGAATTGAGCCACATTTAATAATTCTTTTAATTGACGTGGGGACAGAAGTAAATCAATGTTTATACATTCTACAGCTACCAGGTAGCAGTGTAAAGATTGGCACCCAATACAAAAATCTGTTTCATCAGCAGGCGTGCAATTTGCAGTTTGGCAAACAGTTAGTTCTGGTATCGTCATGGTTGTGCACAGTTCCCAGAGATTTTAATTCACTAACAGATGCTGTGTGATCCATTTGAGGAATTTAAAGAGGATTCCAAGCATCACGCAGGCTACAAGCTACACTCTACAATGTTCAGTGAAAACGATCAGTTTGCATAACAGTCATTTGTCACAAGTGGCTTAAAGTTGAGCCCCTGGCAGCTCTATGCAGCCACTTTCGTTGTAAGACTTAGACGTAGAAAGGATGATTTTATCACCAGTGTAGGACTCATCTGGGGAAATAAGTAAAGAAAGGAGAATTATTATCAGCTTGAAAAAATAAGGGATAATAAAATAAACAATTCAACAATACAGGGTAGAAAAGAATCAGTTTATTCAGCAGTTCAGTTGTACAAGTTACTGCTTATTCTGTATCCTTGACAGTCAGATTGGGACATAATAGTTTTGTCAAAGACAACTCAAGTTGCTCAGAATTTTACTATCATTTAAATTTGTTTATCAGCTACTTTCTCTGTGAGGGTGTGTCTTGCCTCTGTGGACACTTAGATGACTTTATTCAATTTGCTGCTGACTTTGGGTTGATGTCAATGTTGAATTAACGTGTTGAAAGAGATTAAAAATCAATGGTCTATTAGTTTGACAGGATAGTCCACCTGAAGATTTTGTGTGCTATGGGTGCAAACAAACAACCATGACAGGCAAGATAATAAAGTGTGAAGCTGGATGAACACAGCAGGCCCAGCAGCATCTCAGGAGCACAAAAGCTGATGTTTCGGGCCTGGACCCTTCATCAGAGAAGGGGATGGGGCGAGGGTTCTGGAATAAATAGGGAGAGAGGGGGAGGCGGACCAAAGATGGAGAGAAAAGAAGATAGGTGGGGAGGTAGGGAGGGGATAGGTCAGTCCAGGGAAGACGGACAGGTCAAGGAGGCGGGATGAGGTTAGTAGGTAGGAAATGGAGGTGCGGCTTGGGGTGGGAGGAAGGGATGGGTGAGAGGAAGAACAGGTTAGGGAGGCAGAGACAGGCTGGGCTGGTTTTGGGATGCAGTGGGGGGAGGAGAAGAGCTGGGCTGGTTATGTGGTGCAGTGGGGGGAGGGGACGAACTGGGCTAGTTTTGGGATGCGGTGGGGTAGGGGAGATATTGAAGCTGGTGAAGTCCACATTGATACCATTGGGCTGCAGGGTTCCCAAGCGGAATATGAGTTGCTGTTCCTGCAACCTTCAGGTGGCATCATTTTGGCACTGCAGGAGGCCCATGATGGACATGTCATCTAAAGAATGGGAGGTGGAGTGGAAATGGTTTGCGACTGGGAGGTGTAGTTGTTTGTTGCGACCCAAGTGGCGGTGTTCTGCAAAGTGGTCCCCAAGCCTCCGCTTGGTTTCCCCAATGTAGAGGAAGCCACACCGGGCACAATGGATACCGTATACCACATTGGCAGATGTGCAGGTGAACCTCTGCTGAACCAGCCCAGTTCATCCCCTCCCCCCACTGCACCACACAACCAGCCCAGCTCTTTCCCTCCCTCCACTGCATCCCAAAACCAGCCGTGCCTGTCTCTGCTCCCCTAACCTGTTCTTCCTCTCACCCATCCCTTCCTCCCACCCCAAGCCGCACCTCCATTTCCTACCTACTAACCTCATCCCACCTCCTTGACCTGCCCGTCTGCCCTGGACTGACCTATCCCCTCCCTACCGCCCTACCTATACTCTCCTCTCTACCTATCTTCTTTTCTCTCCATCTTCGGTCCGCCTCCCCCTCTCTCCCTATTTATTCCAGAACCCTCACCCCATCCCCCTCTCTGATGAAGGGTCTAGGCCCGAAATGTCAGCTTTTGTGCTCCCGAGATGCTGCTTGGCCTGCTGTGTTCGTCCAGCTTCACACTTTATTATCTTGGATTCTCCAGCATCTTCAGTTCCCATTATCACCATGACAGGCAATTTTGCAGTGGAGTAGTTAGCTTACTGCCACTGAGAAAGAAGCTCTGGGTTCAAATCCCAGCCATTTGATGGAATCTTCCCAAATCCTAAGTAACGTGGGTTACGGTGATGAATTTGGGAAATTTAAGTGAGATGTTGAGCGAAGCCTTTCTCAATGTTCAAGACCAAAAAGTAACATTTTCCAATCAAATCACAGAGGCCAAAAAGACGTTCTTACTAGTTAGTAGCGAGAAGCTTGCTATCAGGGATTGTTGCTCATTATCACCCTCATGATTCTCGCCTCATAAAAATACACTATCTGATTTTTACACCTGACAAATCAAAACTAGCTACATAGAATTTCAGACATGTAACTCAGAATGGTTATTTGGTGATTTGAAGTTACTGCTAGCTCTTCTGGCCATCCATTATAGATACCTGGCATCAACATCTCATGTCACACTCCATGACCAGAAAGCACACAACCCTACATCCATAGGACTAAAAGAGAAGTTTCTGGAAAAGCTCACCCATAAACATTGGCAGCTAACACATACAGGCCTCTCTGCATTATTATGTCATATCTCCTATCCACATTCAGTACACTTCTGCACTTTAATGCTGCACTTTGGAGCACATCGGCATTTATCAATGCAATGCTACTACAAGAACGTTGAGTGTACAGAATCAGACACCCGGCTCATGGATCCTACCAGATTGCGTGTCATGGTTGTTTGTTTGCACCCTTAGTACTACTCACCTTAAGCCTACTTCAATGCTACGTCTGTCTTGCCTTGCTTTGCGTTTTAGTGTAGATCCAAAGCCAGTCAGCTTGTCATGGTTGCTGGCAATGAAGAGTCAAGGGTGTGGACATGTTGCTGCATATCACCGTGGTAGATCAATCTCACACTTTCACCATCTACCAGTCACATATGAGTGAAATATGTGGCATATGCTTCAATCAAATGGCCATGTCCCATAGTCAGAGGGGAGTCATCTTCGGTAAAGTCAAGGGAAACAACCTTCACTGAAAGAATCCCAACACAGTAAGCTAAGGTCAGACTCTGATATCCATCTGGGCTTGACCGTGGTCAGTCGGCCATGACGGATTAGGAGCTGAATGTCAGACACACCACCACCTGTCTTGGCTGCTCTCTGCCTTCTTGTATGCTATTTTCTCCTGGAATAAAAAATAAATTAAGGGTTTGGGTGAGTTGAAAGTGTTGTTATTGCTGTTGCAGATGTGGAAAAGGTGGTGAGGTGTCCTGAATGAAGGAGTAGGTAGCACAGCGGACAGGCAGGAGTACAAGTTTGTATTGGGTGAGATTGAAGTTGGGAAGATATTATGTGCAATGGTGATAGTGGTAGAGCATGTGCTTTGGTGGGAGGAGTGTGTAGTACCAGTTGAATGAATGTGAGGTAGCAGAGAAAAGGTAGTGGTACTTACTCTGGTAGAATGGAAGACGTCATTGACCTTTTCCTACACGGTTGGCCAATCCTCCGAGTGGATAAGACTGCAATAATCCATATGGCAATCTTAGACCCGGCTGGCAGGTGCTAATGTCATGGCCTTCTCTGGTGGTCGTAGAAGAAGAACACATTCCTCCTTTGCACCATCTTATTCATCAGGACATTCAGATCCCTATCCACAAAGGAGAGCGCTAATTTCCCCTTATCTACTGTCAGACACAAATGTCACAAACCGTGCAGTTGTCACAACAACTGTTTAAACATAGTTCTAGGTCAAGAATCTTGGGATGTCTGAGCAGCGACAAGTACTTCTGCCTAAGTTGAGTAGGGGAATCAAGTGAACACGAGACGAGAGGGGTGCATAGGACATTATATATTATTAACTGCCAGGTTTGGGATGATAGCATGAGGAAGCTGTCTAGGCCTTGCAAAGAGAGAACATACCTTCATGAAACTTGAAAACAACACAGCCATTTTCTGTAAGATTCAGCTCCTTGTGTTCTATCTTCCGCTCAGTATGTCAATGTTCCTATAAGTGATATGCTCATGGTATCATTATCGTAAAAAGCAAGTTATCTGCTGCCTTGGGAAAGCAACCAACATAATCAAAACCCTTCCCACCCCAGTTATACTCTCTTCCATCCTCTTCCATCAGGCAGAAGATATAAAAGTTTGAAAACACGTACCAACAAATTCAAGAGCAGCTACTTTCCTGCTGTTATCAGACTTAAAAATGGACCTCTTATTTATGAGATCTTTCTTTGTACCTTCTCTGTGGCTGGAACATCATATTCTGCATTCTACTCCCTTACCCTGTTGTATTTATGTAAAGTATAAATTCGTCTGGTTAGCAGGCAAAACTATACTTTTCACTGTCTCTCAGTACATGTGACAATAATAAATCAAAGTCATCAGATCAAAAATTAAAGGTCTCACACTTCATTTTTCCCGCAGCCACAAAACA
Source organism: Stegostoma tigrinum (assembly GCF_030684315.1). Lineage (NCBI taxonomy): Eukaryota > Metazoa > Chordata > Chondrichthyes > Orectolobiformes > Stegostomatidae > Stegostoma > Stegostoma tigrinum. Next base: position 37,491,922 of record NC_081372.1, on the reverse strand, counting down.
AGGCGTGCTACTGGAAAAATGTTGCTGTTTGTAACTTACTAGCTTCATATTAGCCCAGGCATTTATGTGCCTATAGACATACTACTTTTGTTATATAGTTAGGTATAATAAACAGCTGTTTGGCATCTTTAATACATAATATCCATGCCAAGTTTCTCATATCATGGAAGATAGCATAAGCATTGCCACATCAGGAAAAATACCATATGAAAGGCAAAATCTCACCTTAGTTGATATCAAGATTTCAACGTCTTGGTGACAGAACTTTCGAAAAATAATTGAATAGCAACTAGACAACACATCTGAACATTAAGGGGTTTGACAAATACCACCGTCAGTTTCTTTGATTGCAGATGGCTGTATGTATCTGTAAGTTAGAGCATTGACCACCAAGATAGAACTAACTTCTTTTTGATTAAATTGCAAGTTCTTTCAAATATACAAGATTTTTTTGAAGTGTGCTCGGCTTAATTGCAAATAATAATCAAAACTTAAGGGCTAAAGCAGAGAAAGAAACAATTACAACAAGCTGCTGATTTTATTTTATATAAGGGCAATTATGCAAAACTGAAAGCACAGCTACTAAACTCACGTGGAAAAGAAGCACTTCTTTAAAAAGCTGTTTTCTATATTAAGAAGTCTTACCTGTGGCCAGACACCAGTCAATTTTCCATTTTCTTTTTCTAAGATCATCATGAAAATAACATAAAAGCCCATGTAAGTTCATCACTCCTTATTTGACATGACCAATACATATGGGCAGATACCTGATATTATAAGCCCACAGTCCTCAAACTATAAGCCTACAGCATCTTTTTTTTAGGAAAGCAACAATTTTAAAGGGACCAAAGCTAATGTAGCAGACGTAGTAAATGGGATCAAGGTCAGAAGGACAAGCGTATAAAGCTACATTGACACAAAGTTGGGGACACACAGCTAAGTTGGACAGTGCAACATTTTTAAACTGGAATCATAGATAGCAAAATTCTGACCTAGCATCAAATGGCACTCTTATTGGATTAGAACTTCTCAGACAATACATGCAGTTCTATTTTAAGGTCAAGTGACAGATGTTCCCAAAACAAAAAAAAGAACTTTGAATGTCTTGCATGTCATCAGCAAGGAGCGGTTTCACAGAATTAATACATCTGGTCTTTCCAAGGAAAATCAGAAAGCTCCAAAAAAGACATGGAAATGTTTCAAAAATAAGCTCAAGATAAGAAATAAAAATAATTAACATATTCCAACTCATATCAAGCAGACCGCAGCACTAAAAGCAATTGACCAATTTGTTAGCAGATGGCACAGCAAAAGGCATGAGTGTAACTTTTCCAAACAGGAACCATCAAAGACACTTATTGAGTAGGTAATAATCCATCTATATTAAGTAAAGTCTTTAGGATGGATTTTTGAACAAAATGTGGTGTATTATTGACACATAAGTTGAGAATGAATGCAAGTCCAAAGGCATTGTGGCAAGGTAAAGAAAAATATATGATTTCAGTACAGCCAGCACTAATGTTATGGTAGCAAAGTGCACCAAACTAACAAAATCTTTAACAAATGTGATTTGTTACAACTACCCAAGCTGTTTTTTGATATCTGTGATGCATGCACACCAAAGGCCTTTGGGCATACATGCCTGGAATCAGGTTCCATATGCCACAGGATACATCCGAACAAACACGGACTACCAGTCTTGTTGGTATAATACTACAACAAAGGAAGGATTGTGAAGGTGCTCAGCTGAAAACAAATCAATGAGATTCTGAATCATCATGCAAAGGACAACTTTCTGAAGTTGTCCAAGCTTTCAGTATTGTGAACTTGCAAATTGTGTTGATGGTGTCAGGTGATTAGAAGCTTTACAGCCATCAATATCATATGTTCTGAAAAGGCTGCACAATACACCCTAAAAACTAAAGTCAACACAAGAGCTAGTGCCAACGTATTACTGCTGTGCATCCTGAAAGAGATATATCTCGGCAAGTGGCATTCTATTTTATGGCATACTAGAGACCATCTCACAGTGCATAACAGATCACCAACTCTATGCTTTGTCGGTATCACACTGTAGTGCCAATATACAAGCTTTCTGAAGTCTTCTCACAGGTAGATACCAATGCCTCAGCAGTTATCGGAGATCTTGGGGATGTAATTACAGTTTGTGAGATTCATAAGAAGCTGCAACTAATATGCTGGAACAGACCAGGAGTAATGCAATCAAATCAATTGACAATCTCAATCACCTATACCTGGACTAATGTGAGGTGATTATCAATTTTAGAGGTGATAGAGGTTTGCATCTTAAGGATGATGAAATCTCATATATCTAATCTCCAAGGATGTGAAATGTACCCATATAAAGTACAGATGCTGTAAGATAATCTTTCAGAGCAAAGTTATTTTCTAAACTGGATGTGAGACAATGGTACTGTTCTTTTCATCGAGCAGAGGAATCGCAGGAGCTTACAACATTTAGATACCATTTGTATGGCAGTGTAGGCAGTTAGGATTTGGACTATTAATTAGCCAAAACATATTTCAACTACACACAGGTAGGATTATGGAAAACGTATCTATCTATGTTTGCATAGCTAACAATATCTCAGTTCTGGGTAAGACAAAGGCAGAGCATGATGACAATCCTCACCCACTAATGGCAGAAACATAATGACAGATTGACATTTAAAAGCACAAACTGCCAGGTCAATGAAAGGTACATACACTCTTTTGGGTCAATTTCATCTGCCACAAGTCAAAACCAATCCAGGCAAGATTGAGAATGCCAACCCCACAGGATAAAGAACGTCATCATTGTTTCCTTGGGTACTTTCTCACACCACATATTCCCAATTTGGTGGAAATGATATCTTTGCTGAGAGTTTTACTCAAAGAGGTCTTTCCCTACATGTGACAAGATGGTCACCAAGACATCTTCAATTCACCTCTCAAGCAAGTTCTGACAGAAAAGATTTGCTTACTGCAATATTGTGAACCAAGAAAGACACAATTCTGGAAGGGGATGCAACACAAAAATGTGCAGTTCTGCATCTTCTGAAAGTTTAAAAGTTTATTGTTCATGGTTCAAAAGCCCTATCATCTGCGCAAGCAAACTATTCCAACTTTAAACATGAAATATTAGCTCTGGATTTGGCATTGTGTCATTTCACACTTTCTCATTTGGCAGGAAATTGTCCACTGAGATAGATCATTGGAAATAATCTTCCGCAAACTGCTAATGAATAAACTGCCATGTTGCAGTGTCTATTTCTCAAGGTGTGAGTATGTTACTTTGACATGAAATACAAGCCAAAAACCATAATGACTACATCTTACATACTGAGTATATTACCAAAGTTAATAAAAGGCTAACATAATCATCTTGAGCTGTGGGTTGATGGTCTTAAAAACCTTCTCAAAGGCTGAACTCTTACACGTTGGCTGGAACCAGTATGAGCAGTTGCAATTGGCAACTGCTGATGATGAGTAACAACAAAAGTTGCAAAAGTCAGTTATCAGGGGTAGCCTGACAATATAAAATAAAGGTGTTTGGGAAAATTTGTTCACTTTGGTTATACAGAATTGAACTTTGTACATCATGATGAGTCAAATTCAAGGGACAAAATAATCCTCATAGCAAAACCATTCTGCCAAAATATCATGTCCATGTCACACCAGGAACACATGAGTATTGAACATATATGACAGTAAACACATGAATCTTTGTACTGGCCATGGATGAATCAGAACATTCAATAACTCATGAATTATTGTGAGACATTTCGAAACCCATAATCAATCCCAGCAATAGAGTAATCTTTACAATTACCCAGTGTATAATCCAACCTTTGAACAAAAGTAGCTATAGACCTATTTACTGTGCATAAAGAAGATTACATTCTTGTAAGGTTGAATAGATTTCCCATTGTTTGATAATGAGCACAATCGTCACTAACACAATGAGCATTATCCCAGATCATTTAGTATCTGATGACAAACTTCACTAAAATAGCAATCTGTTTCAAGAAACCTGTACCAAGTTTTCAGTGGTCTATGACACCTTGTTACCCCACTGTTCATGCTCAAATGCTCTACCAGAACATATTTAACATAATATTAAACCAATAATCAGTACACAACAAGCAAAAAAGCATGGTTTTCACATTTTATTGCCACAATTTCATGCAACACCATTGGGAAAAGGGTTACTATCCACAAAAAAAACTTATCAGGTGCGTATGAACAACTGTGCCCAACAAGAGTTGTCTAACTATTACGAGACACAGGCCATTCTTCTTCACAGACAGAGAAAAATAAGACAGATACATGATATGCAAGCAAGTAGAGAACTATCAAATTTGCACAGGCTTAGGATTACAGATACGGGCATATCAGTAAAGGTTTCTCAAGTATGTGATCAACATAGATCATACAAAGTAATTACTAGTCGTGGTGCTGCATTGTGCAGGAACAGAAACCAGCTCAGATCAACGTATGGCACAATAAACTTGCATAAAGAGAATGAGGTAAAAACTCCATTGATGATGAATCTGTGGGGATAGTGAGTGATAGCAACAGGAGATGACATAAGCATTACCGCATCAGGCAAAATATCCTGCTGGAAGCAAATTTATACCAAAGATGAAGGAAGATATATATGCAGTGTGGCCTTACAAGTTGATTATTAAACTGAAATCTCACCAACACATACATGAGGCATTTGGTAAAAGCAGGAGAATTAGTCAGTCATGCGATGGAAAGCAACTTAGTGCCTCTATCATCATTCTCCATTTTTCCAGGCTACAACTTGCATGTAAAAGTATGTGTTGCCAGTGCAAAGTAGTCTTCTTGTGCATTCTGTAGAACACAACCACACTGATGGCCAAATACCTAGCTGGAGTCAGTACAGATGGTTTTAGTTCCTCACGAGATTTAGGTTACAAGCCATCTCTAATGTCAGTAAAACAAACACACTCCATGCAGATTCTGTTGTTGCTCCTGTGCCAAACAAACTGACAGTGAGAACAGATTGTAAACCAAGCCCCATGTCAACTTAACTAACCTGGAGATTAGACTGAACTTCTGCCAAACAGGATTCTAATACAACCAGCAAGTCAATTAAGGAGCTTTGCAAGTCAATTAAGGAGCTTTGCAAGTCCTTGCATGCTTTTGTGCAGCAAGCTGTTGCATACTGACTATCACAATGTGAAAGGTGGACAGCAGCTCCTGCAATTTATGGCGAATGGAGTGAACTTCAAAGATATAATATTTCCATGTGGTGATGTGGCTGGGCAGTCTAAGACAGTGGATTCAGGCTCCATTTTCTTTGGAGACATGGATTGAATTCCATTGCTGCCAATTGCACTATTCGTTTATAATTGTGACACTTTGGTACAGTATCTTCTTTGAGGACACAGTGGTAATGTCTGTGATCCGTTTGTACTGATCCTGTTCCTCCAGTCTCTATCAGGTTATAGGCCAACAGGTTTGTTTTTGGAATCACACAAGCTTTTGGAATGCAGCCCCTTCATCAGGTGCAGTGACAAAGTCCAAAACAGGCAACTCCACATCATAGATAACAAAGTGTGAAACTGGATGAACACTGCAGGCCAAGCAGCATCTCAGGAGCACAAAAGCTGACGTATCGGGCCTAGACCCTTCATAACCCTCTGATGAAGGGTCTAGGCCTGAAACGTCAGCTTTTGTGCCCCTAAGATGCTGCTTGACCTGCTGTGTTCATCCAGCTTCACACTTTGTTATCTCGGATTCTCCAGCATCTGCAGTTCCCATTAACTCCACATCAAGCAGTCTCCATTGACTTTGAACGGTGACATTTTGAAATGCATATGCATATCTACATTATCCTCAGCAAATCCAACAACATGTTTTAAACTAACTTTGAATAGAATAAAATCGGGAGCTGCTGGAGTTCTACAAACTTCAACCTTCGGATTGCGGGCTAGATTTCCACTGCTGAAGCAAAAAGTTGGGAAGTTTTCCAACTCAGCAGACCCTCTTAGTTTAATAGACACTGAGGAAGAGAAAGATAGAGTCAGGCCTGACAAAACATGAGAGCTTTTTCAAGTTGAAAACTTGGTTAATTAGGTTATGTTATTGTCTGTGTGCCTTTAACTTGTCATTTGGATCCATCTCCAGTTTACATGATCAGTTGGGAATGGCAGTTTGATGATGTTTCTGTTCTTGAAAAGGATAGATTTCACAATAAAGATTCACCAGGGGCTCCCCAGCATTTGTTTTGAGGCCGCAGCAACAACAGAAATCGAGAGAAGCCTCAGAGGGATACTTCTCCAGTCTCTCACTCATAAGTAGGCACTCATCTGTGGACCTGAGCGACTACAGTGAGTTGTGTTTTATTAAGGATGGGAGGATGAAGACAATCTCTCTAACCAGCAAGCGTAGAAGGAACAGACCTAGCATCTTACAAACTGAAAACAGTGTGCTGAGGATCCAGGACCTCAAGAAGCATGACAGAAGAATGGCAGAACATACTCAGGACCAAGCTTCACAAACTAACTTGTCCACCATGCTTTAGTGCAGCATTCCTCAGAACAGAACACCTTGCAGCTTCACTCATTCTTCCTTTTCTCTGGGCAACTTAACTTCCATCTAAAGTGCCAACAGTCTGCCCACTGCATTCACATCACTCGGCCTTATCATTGCCCTCCCAACTAATATTGTCCTTCCCTCATCTGCATTCAGATCATTACAACTCACATAACTCCTTCTAGCTTGATTTCAGTGCAACCCCCTGTTGTCTGGATAAGAATGTAAACGAGAAGAAGGCAGTTGCTGCCTAAGGTGACATCAGTGTTTTTGCCCTTGCCTTTAATGGAGGTGTAAGTTTTGGCTACATAAGCTGCTTTTATGCCATACTGAAGTCTGGCAGTGGGGCAGGGCAGCTGAAGGTGAAGCTCAATCACTTATTGAGCACTCACAGCAACGACTCAGACAAGAAGTACTTAAAATCTTTCCGTTCGTAAATTTCACTGAAAAGCCTAACCTAAACCTCACCTTATTCCACTGTGTACTATGATCAGCAAGTCATTGACATGTCAGGAAACCAAAGTTTGCTCTGGCAATTGTATATTCCCTATTTTTCACATACATGTCAGCAAAAATTTATCCTCTTAATTGCTAATTAATGAGTCCTATATAAGTAGAGATAAATCAAATAGGATTAGGGCTTGAATGGTAAACAAGACATGAAATCAACTGGATAGGCAAACTCAGAGTGACTTCCTTTAATGTGAGGCAGTATTAAATCACATCTGGTACCAAGGAGGCCTAGCAAGATTGAAATCAAGAGGAATGAGGGCAAAATTGAATTTACCTTATATCCCATCATTTTGGCTGCTATTCCAGGTCTGGTTCCATATGTTGTATTTCTATTTTTCAGTGTACCCATGATATACTTCTTTTTTCTTTGTTCCTCCAAGATTCCATTGTCTGTCATTATCACTGCTTTTATTTCTTCCCTTATGGCTACTTTTCCAGACAAATCCTGAAAGAATTCTTTGATCTTCCTGTTTTACATTCTGATTTGATCTCGGATATCTTGAACAGATTTGCCAACACCAACCAATCTGACTGATATTTATTCTGGTTACTGATACTATGTGGGAAAAATGGCCACATGTTCTCACATGCAGGAGATAGGCTCAATCTGCTTGAACAGTAAATATCTTTATTCCATAATACTTAAAGCTAATCATACTACATCTAAACTACATGATTTTTACTTGAGAGACAGGAGGTTCAAATAAGTGTAAATACATATTACTACTTTAGCTACAGGCTGTTCACACCATGTCCAAAAAAACAGGAATTAATTAACTTTTCCCAGGAAAAGTCATTTACATCCGGAGGGGTGGAACTAATCTTGTGATTATGTTAACCCTTTTAGGTCCTGACTGCATAGTACAACATTTCCCAGTTGTCTGCTGTCATTTCAGGCCTGCCTCCACCTTAAATAAGCCTACACCAGCCTTTCGTGCCTCTCTTTGAAACAGCTATGGCTGGGAATTTAGATACATTGAGCTGTAATACAGAAACTCCAACTTCTCTAAACTTTGTCTCACCTTTCAGGCCAAAAAGTCCAATGGAGATAATCTTGCTAATTTCAACTGTTGACTCATCTCTTCCACTGCTGGGCTATCAGTAAGTTCGACATCACGGCTCATTTTCACATTTTTCTCCAGAATTTTTTTTTTGTGAATGGTTACAACAACATGATGGCCCTAAAGGAAACCTGGGTGAGGGACGGTGATATCTTTTCATTTGACAAAGCCTCCATGCCTGGCTTTACCTTTTTCTACTTACTTTTCCAAAACCATTGCAGTGCAATTTAACCTCTAAGCAACCTGTCACACTGTCTTCCTATTCCATTGACACCTTCTGCTCCAGTGGCCATCTTATCTTGGTCCAGCTGTCTCATCTCCGATAGTGGAAGAGGCCAAGGGTGGAAATGTTTACAGGGATTGGGTGGTATGCAATTCAGAAGGTTGATGCAGACTAGATGGAATGACTGGCTTCTTTCTAAGATTTAACTTCTAGCCATTGACTTTGATATGTCTTATATTATTATAATTGAAACGTGTTTTTCTTTCTTCATTTCTCGGTTTCAGCCATTCTCTTTATTACATTAAAGCCCTTCCTTCTTTCATCACAACCTATAACTTCTCTCTCTACAGGTTTCCAATTCCTTCAATTTTCTTGTGGATTTACATATGACTGTCTCTACATCTGTAACTGTGTCAAATATCATAGGAATTTTCCAGAATTGCTGCTCCCTGATATTTGATCTCATCTGAAAAGATTTAGCAGAAAAGATTTAGATTATCAGAAATTCTATTTCTCAATTCTTGCATAATCATATTTCCCAGGCACTTTCAATTGTTTCCTCTAACTTCAATAATTGAAAGCACTGATCTCACAGCACTTATTTTTCTCTTTTAAATTCTACAAATTCTTTAATATTTTTCTTTACTGAAGTTCTAAATTTTAATTGGCAAGCTTCAGCGATAAGTTCATAAGCATTTGTACTGCTCTTTTAACTTTCATGATGTGCAATTTATTCCTCTGTAATAGCTGTACATGATAAATCACTCTGTGACATTTAGATTCAAACATCTGTTGGTTACATCATCTGCCCAGTGATCTTTTGAAATTTGGTAAAATATATTTTGACTCCATCCTCAAAGTTAGATACTAAGTACAGGTTTTTAGTAAAATCATATCGTTCACTTGAAACAGACTCATCCTCTGAGTTACTACCACAGTTTCTTTACTAAGAGTCTTTCCGGCCAACTCATGTTGTCTGATTTCTCTCTCTGTTTGGAGTTGAGACTTTGCAATTCCATTTGTTTTTCCATTACTCCCTTTCATTCATTCTCTAACCATTCCACTTGCCTATGTTTTTCTTTCTCTTCCTTGTTCATTTCTTGTTCATCTCCATTTCCTCCACAGCAAGTCTCTTTTTTTAACATTATTTTTCTCCATCTAGGTATTATTTTTCTTTTTTTGAACTGTATCTTAGCTCATCCTTGCTCAGATGTCTCAAATTTAGGTTTCCCTTCTTCTAATTCTGAGTGTTGGATACTGGCATTCGGTGTCTCCTCCTTATGAGATCCCTTCAAATCATCTGCTGACTGCCTCTGATTGACCTCAATCAAACACTTCAAATAATTCACTGTTATATCCGCCAATCTCAGAAAACTCTCGGCGACATCCAAAGCTATTTTGAACCTCTAATTTGTACAATAAACTACATATCAGCTCTCCTGCGTTAAGTCGAGCACTTCAATGCAAAAATTTGTTTAAAAGTGACCCAAGTCCCTCATAAATTTAATACCTTTGAATTTTGGTCAAGAGCTCTCCACCCCCAACCAATCCTCCTCCCCACCTTGTTGTAAGGCCAACTGATAGAACTTGGATGATCGTTGTTATGATCGGAGCAGGTGGTAATACTGGAAAATAAGATCCAAGAATGAAACCTAACCTGATAGATCTTTCATTTTAATTTTTAGTGAGCATGTTGGTCATTCACTGAAATATTATCACATGAAGCTGTAGAAATTCTTTAATGACAGAATAGGTAATTATTAAAAATAGTCAGAATAGAATAGTCGGAATAATCCTGAAACAGTCCAAAATTATATCTATTGCACAACATGATTACTTAAAAAGATTCAAATCCAGAGAAACTAAACCACTGCATTAAATCTGTAAGTCTTCCTTCCCAGGGCTACCTTTCCAGATTCTACCTCTGTTTGTACCTTTTTCAGGTGTGTGTACAATGAGATTTCCATGTGTATGTATAGATATAGCAGATGATTTTATTCAATTTTGTATGAAAAAAGCTTTCATCTGGCAATTCATTTCAATGTTGGAATCCTGCCACTTATTTTCTTACCCTTGCTCACTTCACACATTGTGGTATTCTTAAAATAATTATGGACTACCAAGCCAGTTCACATCAAAGATCTGGTTTGTAATGGAATCATAACTATCCCTGGCTCTGAAAATTTCTTCAGCCCACCATCTGTGGAACTCACTGCCCCAGAGTGCAGTGGAAGCAGAATCATTCAACAGATTCAAGGAAGAAATAAGTATGTTTCTGATGAAAAGCAGGGTTAAGAGCAATGGAAAGCAGGTAGGAGAGTGGGGTTGAGACCAGGTTAAGATCTGCCATGGTCATGTTCACTGGCCGAATTGTCTACTTCTGCTTCTAATTCCTATGTTCCTAGTATCTTCTGAGATGTCTGTCCTTATCCAAAACTGATAAAAGCAAAGTATGAATGTTGGAGATCTGAAGTTAAAAAAAAGACTTTGACAAAACTCAGCAGGCCTGGCAGCAACTGGAGACTGAAACAGAGTTAATGTTTTATTCTTCCAATATGACTCTTCTTCAGTACAGAGCTAATTCAATTCTGGCCTCAAGAATATCCTCAATTTTAATTCCTCCATGATTGTTGGACCTGAATTTTACTGTCTCTCTTCCTTTATCCTCTTTTAAGATAATCCTCAAAAACTGCATCTTTAACTCAGATTTTGGCTATCTGCCCGAATAACTCCTTTTGCACCTAGGTACCAAATATTATTTGTTCACCACCTGTGCAGCGTGGCCAGTTTTACTGATTGAGGGTATTTGATAAATGCAGGGGGACATTGTTGTGTTAATATTTTTGTTGCAATGAGCGTTATTGTTTTATCAGTGATTGCTATTTTACCTAAGTTTTTGCTAGTCTGCAGGGAGCAGTTGAAGGGCAGAGCAGCAGCGCAGAATGAATACAAAACTAACTTAGTTCAGGCTATATTGCAGATGTGAAAAATAACTGGAGTGATGTCACAGGGAAGCTATGACCTGATTGGTTGGTAGGAAATCTGCACTACATTTGAAAAAGATCACAGCAAAGAAATGTTAATAAATTAATTAACTCAGTAATAAATTTATATAAGCTTATAAAGTAATTAACTAGAAATGCCTGGGTAGGTGAGGTACTGCAGCGGCATCATGTAGGAGCTGGCTGATCCCATAGCAAGCTGCAGTGACCACATGTGCAGCAAACAGTTGTTCAATGCCATTTGGCTCAGAATTGATGAATTAGAATCTGAGCTTCAAACACTGCGGCGCATCCAGGAGGGGGAAAAGTACCTGGATGCTTTATTACAGGAGGCAGTCACACCTAGGAGATTAAGTGCTTCAAGTTCAGCCAGTGATCAGGAAGAGCAGAAGATGATTGCAAGTGAGGCAGGTAGGAGGATCCTGAATTCAGGAACAGAGAAGTCTCAGCGCTTGGCCTTATCCAACAGGTATGAGGCATTTGCATTCTGTGAGTGTGAAGTAAAGGATTGTAGGGAAGATGAACCAGCTGACCACTGCACTGCAATACAGGAGGCCATTCAAGAGGGGAGAACAAAAAGACAAGTGGTATTTGTAGGGGACTCTATAATAAGGAGGAATGATAGTAATCTTTGTGAGCAGAATCAAGAGACCCGCATTGTGCATTGCCTGCTCAGTGCCAGGGTGAGGGATCTCTCTGACCAGCTTGAAAGGATATTGGAGCAGGAGGGTGAGGATCCACTTGCTGTGGTCCACGTTGGACCAAACAACATAGGCACGGCTAGGCAAGAGGCCCTGTTGGGGATTATCAAGCACGAGGAAGGAAATTAAGGAACAGGTCCACAAGGGTTAAAATCTCCAGATTACTACCTGAGTCACATGCAAATCAGTTTGGGGATAAGAAAATTAGGGAAGTAAACACGTAGTTAAAGGAGTGGTGTGGGAAGGAGGGGTTCCACTTCACGGGGCATTGGCATCAGTTTTGGAACAGGAGGAATCTACCATTGGGGCAGCATGGTGGCTCAGTAGTTAGCAGTGCAGCCTCACAGCGCATGGGACCCAGGTTCAATTCCAGCCTCGGGCAACTGTCTGTGTGGAGTTTGTACATTCTCCCCGTGTCTGCATGGGTTTCCTCCGGGTGCTCCGGTTTCCTCCCACAGTCCAAAAATGTGCAGGCTAGGTGGATTGGCCGTGCTAAATTGCCCGTAGTGTTCAGGGATGTGTGGGTTATAGGGGGATGGGTTTGGGTGGGATGTTTCAAGGGGCAGTGTGGACTTGTTGGGCCGAAGAGCCTGTTTCCACACTGTAGGGAATCTAATCTAATTTTCTCTGCCTGAAATGATCTGGAACCAACGTTCTAGCAAAAAGGATAAATAGCGTAGTCACTAGGACTTTAAGCTAGTGATATAGTGGGATGGGAAGGGGAAAATGACAGGAAGTAAGCAGCAGGTTAACCTGTGCAGAAGAGTTTAACTACGTCAAAGACTATGAAGGAAGATTAAAAGAAGGAAAATTGAGGAGATATTTTTTAATGGGGATTTGAGAGTTCAAAAATAAAGAATAAAAACTAGGATAAAGACATGTTACGTCAATTTTCATAGCATTGGGAACAAGACAGATGAGTTAACGGCACATCATCGCAAATGAGTATGATTATTCGCCATTATGAAGACATGGTTGCAGGATAGTCATGACTGGGAATTAAATATCCAGAGGTGTTACACTATTTGGAAGGATGGACAGGAAAGTAAGGGGAATGGTGTACATCTGATATTTAAGGTTGACATCAGGGCGTTAGTGAAAGATGATATAGGTTCTATGGAGAATAAAATTGAATCCATTTGGATGGAAATTAGAAATTCTAAGAAGAAAAAGTCACTGATAGGCATTGTCTGTAGGCCACCAAATGAAAGCATCACATTGGGGAGGGCAATAAACAAAGAAATAACTAATGCTGGTAAAAATTGTATGATAATTCTCATGGGGGATTTTAATCTACATGTGAATTGGTTGAGCCAGGTTGGCCAAGGCAGTCTTGAGGAGAGTTGATTCAATGTATTCCTCATAGCATTCTTGAACAGTATGTAATGGAACCAATGAGGGAGCAAGCTCTCCTAGATCGGGTCCTATGTAATGAGACAGGGATAATTAATGATCTCGTTATTAGGGATTTTCTTGGAAGGACCGATCAGAGATGGTTGAATTTAGAATACAAGTAGAAATTGAGAAGATAAAATCCAATACCAACGTCCTGTACTTAAACAAAGGAGACTATAATAAGGTGAGGAGGAGTTGGCTAAAGACTGGAAGCAAGGAATTTATGTTGGGATAGTTGAAGAAGAGTGCAGGACTTTGAACACAATTTTTCAAAGTACTCAGCAAAAGAATATGTGAGTGGAAAGAAATGACTGTAGGAAAAGGGGTAATCAGTCCAGAATGTTTATGGAAATAAGGGAGGCTATCAAATTGGAAGATAAGTCATACAAAGTGGCAAAGATGTGTGGGAAACTGGACGATTGGGAAATTTTAATGGTCAACAGAAAGCCACAAGAAAAGCTATAAAGAAAGGTGAGATTGATTAAGAGAGTAAACTAGCTCAGAATATAAAGACGGATAGAAAAAATTTTGAGAAATATAGAAAATGAGAAAAGACCAAAAGAACTGCAGATGTTGTAAATCAGGATCAAAAACAAAGTTGCTGGAAAAGCTCAGCAGGTCTGGCAGCATCTGTGAAGGGAAAAACAGAGCTAACACTTTTGACATTCCACATTAAGCAGAGGTTCACCTGCACATCTGCCAATGTGGTATACTGCATCCATTGTACCCGGTGTGGCTTCCTCTACATTGGGGAAACCAAGCGGAGGCTTGGAAACCGCTTTGCAGGACACCTCCGCTCAGTTCGCAACCAACTACTGCACCTCCCAGTCGCAAACCATTTCCACTCCCCCTCCCATTCTTTAGATGACATGTCCATCATGGGCCTCCTGTAATGCCACAATGATGCCACCCGAAGGTTGCAGGAACAGCAACTCATATTCTGCCTGGGAACCCTGCAGCCCAATGGTATCAATGTGGACTTCACCAGCTTCAAAATCTCCCCTTTCCCCACCACATCCCAAAACCAGCCCAGTTCGTCCCCTCCCCCCACTGCACCACACAACCAGCCCAGCTCTTCCCCTCCACCCACTGCATCCAAAAACCAGTCCAACCTGTCTCCGCCTCCCTAACCTGTTCTTCCTCTCACCCATCCCTTCCTCCCACCCCAAGCCGCACCCCCATCTACCTACTAACCTCATCCCACCTCCTTGACCTGTCCGTCTTCCCTGGACTGACCTATCCCCTCCCTACCTCCCCACCTATACTCTCTCCACCTATCTTCTTTTCTCTCCATCTTCGGTCCGCCTCCCCCTCTCTCCCTATTTATTCCAGAACCCTCACCCCATCCCCCTCTCTGATGAAGGGTCTAGGCCCGAAACGTCAGCTTTTGTGCTCCTGAGATGCTGCTTGGCCTGCTGTGTTCATCCAGCCTCACATTTTGTTGTCTTGGATTCTCCAGCATCTGCAGTTCCCATTATCTCTGATACTATTTTAACACTTTTGGGTCCGGTTCTGAGGAAGGTTCACCGGACCTGAAGCGTTAACTCTGTTTTTTCCTTCACAGATGCTGCCAGACCTGCTGATCTTCTATAACTTTTACATCTTTTGCACTTGTTGTGTATAAAATGAAAAAGAGTGGCTAAGGTACGCATTGGTCCTTTAGAGGATACGAAGGGGGAATTAAAATGGGAAATGAGGAAATAGCCAAAAACTTGTACTGGTATTTTGTGTCAGTCTTCACGGTGGAGGACACAAATAACATGTCAGTAATTGATGACAAGGAGACTAGGTAGGTGAGGGATCTAGAAACATTCATTATCACAAAAGAGGTAGTGGTGGGCAAACTGGTGGAGCTAGAGGTGGACAAGTCTCCCAGTCATGAGGGAATGCATCCCAGGGTACTAAAACAGATGGCAGGAGAAATATCAAATGCACTCACAGTAATTTTCCAAAGTATACTGGACTCTGGAGCAGTTCCATTAGATTGGAAAGCAGAAAATATGACACCACTGTTTAGAAAAGGAAGTAGACAAAAAATGGGGAATTAAAGGCCTAATTTCAGTAGCTTCAGTTTAACTTCTGTATTGGGGAAATTGCTTGAGTCTATCATCGAGGAAGAAATGGCAGACATCTAGATAGAAATTGCCCTATTTGGCAGACGCAGCATGGGTTCATTAGGGCAGGTCATGTTTAACAAATTTACTGGAATTCGCTGAAGACATTATGAGAAAGGTGGATAATGGAGACCCAGTAGATATGGTATATCTGCATTTCCAAAAGACATTTGATAGAGTGCCATCACAAAAGGTTGCTGCATAAGGTAAAGGTGGACAGTGTTATGGGAAATGTATTAGCATGGATAGAGGGTTGGTTAAATAACAGGAAGCAAAGAGAAGGGATAAGTGAGTGTTTTTTGGTGATCAGTAATTAGTGGTGTGCCTCAGGGACCAGTGTTGGGACTGCAATTGTTTACAATTTACATGATTTAGAGTTGGGAACTAAGTTTAGTGTGTCAAAATTTGCAGATGTCACTAAGGTGAGTGGTAGGGCAAGGTGTTCAGTGGACTTTGAAAGTTTGCAGAGAGATATGGGTAGTTTGGGGCAGCACGGTGGCTCAGTGGTTAGGACTGCAGCCTCACAGCACCAGGGACCCAGGTTCAATCCCAGCCTGGGGTAACTGTCTGTGCAGAGTTTGCACATTCTCCCCGTGTCTGCATGGGTTTCCTGCAGGTGCTCTGGTTTCCTCCCATAGTCCAAAGATGTGCAGGCTAGGTGGATCAGCCACGCTAAATTGCCCGTAGTGGTCAGGGGTGTGTGGGTTATAGGGGGATGGGTCTGGATGGGATGCTCCAAGGAGTGGTGTGGACTTGTTGGACCAAAGGGCCTGTTTCCACACTGTAGGGAATCTAGTCTTAAATGAGTGGGCAAAGGTCTGGAAGATGGAGTGCAATTTTGATAAATGTGAAGTAATCCATCTGGTAGGAATAACAGTAAGAAGGACTATTATTTGAACAGTAAAAATTGCAGCATGCTGCTGTGCAGAGGGACCTGGGTGTCCTTGTGCATGAATTGCAGAAGGTAGGTTTAAGGGTACAATAGGTAATTAGAAAGGCAAATGGAATTTTGTTCTTCATTGCTAGAGGGATTGAGTTTAAAAGCAGGCGGGTTATGTTACAGCTGTATAGGGTGCTGGTGAGGTCACACCTGGAGTACTGCATACAGTTTTGGTCTTCTTACTTAACAAAGGATGCACTGACACTGGAGGGGGTGCAAAGGATATTCATGAGTTTGATTCCGGAGCTTAGTGGGTTAGCTTAATGATGAGAGACTGAAGAGACTGAGATTATATTCACTGGAATTTAGAAGAAATTGGGTGGTGGGGGGGTGCGGTAGTTGAGGATCTTATAGAAACATATAAAATTATAAAGGAAATAAACATGATAAAGGCAGGGAGGATGTTTTCACTACTGGGTGAAACTAGAACAAGAAGGCATAGCCTCAAAATTAGGGGGAGCCGATTTAGGACCGAATTGGGTAGGAACTTCTAAACCCAAAGGGTGGGATTCTCTGCCTAATAAAGTGGTTGAGGCTTCCCCATTCAATGTTTTTAAAGTTAAGATAGATAATTTTTGAACAACAAAGGAATCAAAGATTATGGCAAGAGGATGGGTAAGTGGAACAAAGGCCACAAAAATAACCCATGATCTGATTGAATGGCAGAGCAGCTCATAGGGCCAGATGGCCTATTCCTGCTGCTGGTTCTTATGTTCTTATGTTTTTCTGTTTCTCCATGATAGTGGAACATATTTTGCAGGTGATGTTACTGTTCATCTGAAGAGTATGGTAGTCACGAAGAGAAGTCAGAAGGTTGAAAGCTAAAGATCTAGCGGAATTATTTTATTTGAAAGAAAGTGAATAGGGATACCTAAGGGCACTTACACGCTTACCAGAAATGCTTTGTTAGCGTGCCGCACTACGGCTTTTAAAGAAGATGAAAGTGTATGCAATTGCTGTACTTAGCTAGTTGGGTAGAAACTGGCTAAACAATAAGATGCAGAAAGTGATGATAAATGAGCATGGTTCTTTCTGGGGAACAATGACAAATAGAGTTCTGCAGAGGTCTTATCTGGGTCATTTCTTTCTTTATAGTCATCTTTCTAAGTGATGTACAAATCGGTAATACTATTAACATTGGAAGAATTGCACAATACACTAATTGACTTGGTAAGCTGTCAAGTGTAGGAAATGAATAAAAGTATTCCAACGACTCCCAACAAAAGTAGGGTCAGGGAATAATAAATTGAATTAAGCAAGGAGAAAGATGGAATACAAGTTAAATTGGAATAAGACGTAAGAATTATGTGTACATCAGTCGGGGCTCCAGTGTGTTTACTAAAATACAAAAACATGTCTGTGATTATTGATCATGTGCAAAAAAGAATTGAGGCAATGTGAGTTGTTAGCAAAATAAATCAGGCCCTATATGAATGCTGAAGGCATTTTATTATACAGAACCAAATAGAGTACACACTTCAGAAAAAAATCATCGGAGGAAGCAATGGCCTAGTTATTATTGCTGGACTGTTAATCCAGAGACCAGGTAATGTTCTGGAGACCTGAGCTCAAATCCAGCCATGGTAGATGCTGGGATTTGAATTCAATTTTAAAAAAAACCTGAAATTAAGAATTTAATGATGATCATGAATCCATTGTCAATTGTCGGGAAAATTACATCTGATTTGCTAATATCCTTAAGGAAAAGGAATCTGCCATCCTTACCTCGACTGGCCTACATGTAACTCCAGACCCACAGCAATGTGGTTGACTCTCAACCATCCTCTGGGCAATTATGGATGGGAAATAAATGCTGATGTAACCAGTGATGCCCTCATCCTGAAAATGAATTAAGAAAAGACTTTGGCCCAATGGTCAAGACAGATTTAGGCTCCCAATGAGCCTTCTCCCTCTCCTTTTATTTAACCCATTAGCAGCTTCTTTGATTGTCTTCTCTTAGATGGTATTATCAAATTTTCCCACTGCATGCATCCACCTAACTTGTGTCAATTAATCACTGTGACACTGAGTTCCAAATTATGAACACACTTTGGGTTACAAGCATTTCTCCTGAACTTTCCACAAGATGTAATAATGATTATCTTATATTCATGAATATTTAACTTATTTAGTTTTGATTAATATCAGAAATAAAAAATAAGCACATTCTTTTAATTTGTCATACTTATGATTAAAATATTACAAAGCTTCATCCGATTCAGCTTTGGAAGTTGATGCATTGGCAAGGATGTGGTGCTGAATGATTGGAAACATTGCAGGATTCAAAACCATAAGTTATCAAAACATTATTGATTTTTGTTGAAAAATAGGAGATTGAGCAATGTGTTTCAAATTTAAAAAAAATAAAAGGAGTGGATAATATTGTCGCAGAGATAATAGGAACTGCCGATGCTGGAGAATCTGAGAAAACACAGTGTGAAGCTGGATGAACACAGCAGGCCAAGCAGCATCAGAGGAGCAGGAAGGCTGATGTTTTGTGTCGAGACCCTTCTTCAGAAATGGGGGAGGAGAAGGGGATTCTGAAATAAATAGGGAGAGAAGGGGACACGGATAGAAGATGGATAAAGGAGAAAATAGGGTGAGAGGAGACAGACAGGTCAAAGAGGTTAGGTTAGAGCCAGTGCTTGATGTTTCAGGAATCCTCCATCCTGGGCCTCCTGCATTGCTATGATGACGCCACCTGAAAGATGCAGGAACAGCATCTCATATTTTGCTTGGGAACCTTGTAGCCCAAGGGTATCAATGTGGACTTCACAAGCTTCAAAATCTCACCTCCCCAGACCACATCCCAAAACCAGCCCAGCTGGTCCCCACCTCCCTAACCATTCCTCCCACCTCAAGCCCCACCCCCATCTCCTACCCACTAACCTCATCCCGTCTCCTTGACCCGTCCATCCTCCCTGGACTGACCTATCCCCTCCCTAACTCCCCACCTACATTCACCTTCGCTGGCTCTAACCCCACCTCTTTGACCTGTCTGTCTCCTCTCCACCTATCTTCTCCTTTATCCATCTTCTATCTGCCTCCCCCTCTCTCTCTATTTATTTCAGAATCCCCTCCCCCTCCCCCATTTCTGGAGAAGGGTCTCGACCTGAAACATCAACTTTCCTGCTCCTCTGATGCTGCTTGGCCTGCTGTGTTCATCCAACTTCACACCGTGTCATCTTGGATGATATTGTCATTCTGTTTTCTTAAAATTTTAATCATGATACTGAAATTTGAAAATGTAAGTACAAACATGAGCATTAGAGAGTCAAAGGAATCTTCTCTCTACAGTTGCTTGATACATTGCATTGATTTCCAGCAGGGAATATGAAATCAATGAACTCATTTAAATGGAATTGCATAATCATCTTTCTAGTAATGGGATTTAAGGTAATTATGATAAATGTAGGCATAGGTAATTAAATAGTTTAGGAAGTACCAAAAAGACATTGAATGTTGGCCATGATAATATGATATAGAAGAAACCTGCAGTTTTAGCT
The DNA here is from genome assembly GCF_030684315.1 of Stegostoma tigrinum. Taxonomy (NCBI): domain Eukaryota; kingdom Metazoa; phylum Chordata; class Chondrichthyes; order Orectolobiformes; family Stegostomatidae; genus Stegostoma; species Stegostoma tigrinum. The sequence goes on along the minus strand of NC_081372.1, from coordinate 37,471,900 downwards.
TCTTGTATGTTTTACTTGTGCTTACCAACCTCAAGAAATTTAATTTAGAATCATTGACACTGGAAATGGTACACAGTCTAATAGAAAAAAATGACCTTAATTGGCCGAAAGGCATTTTCCTGTTGCAAATGCGCAAACTCTCGGGTGTCATGGTGGCTCAATGGTTAGCACTGCTGCCTCACAGCACCAGGGACCTGGGTGCAATTCCACCCTCAGGCGACTGTCTGTGGCGAGTTTGCACATTCTCCCCATGTCTGCGTGGGTTTCCTCCAGGTACTCCAGTTTCCTCCCACAGCCCAAAAATGTGCAGGTCAGGTGGAGTGGTCATGCTAAATTGCCCACACTGTTCAGGGGTCTGTAGATTAGGTGGGTTATAGGGCGACAGGTCACTGGCAAGGGCCAGTGTGGACTTGTTGGGCCAACGGGCCTGTTTCCACACTGTAGGGATTCTATTCTATGAAACTTTCTAGTGGTACATTTGCAGAAGTTTCATTGTGACATCTGAAAAGAAGACTGTAACTTGTAGTTACAAGTTAGGATTAGGAATGTAGGCATGATTTACAGAACCAACTATTCTTCATTAATAATTTGCCTGCCATGAAAGCCACACCAAAGGAAAGAAATTAAGTGGACAAAATGAATGCTGAAAGAGTCCACAGAATTTTGCAATTTCTTGTTAAGTTGAACTTTTTTCCCCATTGTTACAAGTGAATGGATTGTTTTTGCTATATGTGTGTGTTTTATTTTCTAGCTGTACAAAAACTATTCAAGATGGCTCCAAAGCACGGTGACTCTGTGTGAGATCTCTCTTGAGAAGATTTTATTCTAATATATCATACAATCATTCTGCTCTTTTAAACCTCAATTCTAAGTCTGTTAAAATTGCTAATAATGTTTTCTTCAATCTGCTTGCAGATCTGAAGATTCTACAATCATCCAGGCCCAATTACTGATGGTGGATCCGTAAGCCGAGAGCAAACCTAGTGGTTTCCTCCAGATCCGACCTTCTTGATCTCCACGAAACCAGGTACTGAGGCCTGACCAGCCCAGGAACAAAATATGACCCTACAGTGGCCTAACTCTGAGGAAGCCCACGCCGATCCTGAGGAACATCAACCGACCTTAAGGGAACTGGATGACAAGGAGGTTCGACAGAACTGACTCCAAGAATCCCTCAGAGATCCTATGGCTATGACCTGTATCCAGGGCCCCATTGGGAGCACACACTTGCCTTCTAAAGTAGCAAATTTACATCACCAATACTTGGATTGACCAGAAGCTGGCACCTTACCAAGAAACGCGAGAGACATGCTGGCCTTCAGGTGAGACTCAAACAATGTGGTTTCAAGTCATTACTCCGCAACAAACTCCTGGAAAATGTCCAAGCCATTGAGAACAAAATGGATAAACCTAAAGCTATTCTTACCTCCTAGAAGGAACTAAGAGATTGCTGTGTGCTCTGTTTTACACAGATGTGGCTCACTCATGCTACACCTTACTGTGCCATACAACCTCAGCCAAGGCAAGGGGAAATGGGACCTGCCTCCTAATCAACACTTCCTAGTGCTCATGCATGGTAACTCTGATGAGTTACTGCACGCTGCACTAGAATATTCAAAAGTGAAGTGCTGTCCCTGCTATAAGCCATGCAAGTTCACCTCCACCATCCTGACAGCAGTCTGCATGTCATCCCATGCAGTGGTGAAGAATGGTCTTGAGGATCAGTACACTGCTAAAAATGGACTTGAGACGAAATATCCTGAGGTGTTATTCATCATAGACTTCAACTGATGACTTCAACCAGGCCAACCTTAAGGCTGTGCAACCAAAATACCATCAACACATCTCTTGTCCTGCCAGAGGGCAGAACATCCTTGACCATTGCTACACAATCATCGAAGATGTTAATCACTCCATACCCTGTCTGCGCTTTGGAAAATCAGATCACAGTACTGTGTTCCTCCTCCTGGCTTCGGAGCAAAAAGTGAAGCATGAGGACCCAGCACAGAGAGTAGTGCAGTGCTAGTCTAAGGCAGGAGAAGAGTCTCTACAGAATTGCTTAGAATCAGTGGACTGGTCCATATTCAAGAACTCATCAGCCAACCTAGGTGAGAATGCCACTAACACTACAGACTTCTGTGTGGCAAAGAAGCCAATCTGAATATCCACCAACTCAAGACCATGGATGAACTGGGGGATCCATTGCGTACTGAAGTCCAGGTATGTGGCATTCAAGTCAGATGTCCCTAACCTCAACAGGAAATCTTGATACATCCTCCATAAGGTCTTTAGAGGTGCCAAGAGGCAATACTACACTAACATAGAGACCCAAACTATGACACCTGCCATTTGTGCCATGGTCTACACAACATATTAGGCAATAAATCGAAGCACAGCAGAATAGCAGACAAAAACACATCCCTCCCTGATGAGCTCAATGCATTTTACACCCATTTTGAATGCCAGTAAAATGCCCTGACAGTCCCGGATGCACCTGTTCCTTCTGTCACTGCTGCAGGCGTCACGTTGGTTTTTTTGGGAGTGAATCCACAGAAAATGACCAGCCCAAATGGAGTCGCTGGCTGTGCACTCAGATTCTGTGGGTACCAGTTGGCAGGAGTATTCGTTGACATCTTTAAACACTCCTTACTATGATCTTAAATCCCCACCTGCTTCAGAAAGATCACTATCATCCTGGTACCAAACTAAGCACATGCAGTGTGCCTCAATGGCCACCACCTGGTGGCTCTGACCTCCATAACTATGAAGTGCTTCAAGAGGGTGGTGGTGGCTGATATCAGATCTAGCCACCCAGCCTGCTATGACTTCTTGCAATTCACCCACCATCACAATAGGTCCATAGCAGACATCATCTCCCTGGCCATGGAACATCTGGATAACAAGGAAACCTATGTCAGGCTCCTAACCACAGACTACAGCTCCACCTTCAACACTATACTTCCAACCAAACTAATCTTCAAACTCTGAGACCCATGCCTCTGCTCCATCCTCTGCAATTGGATCCTCAACATCCTGACCCACAGACTGCAACAGTGAGAATAGGCAATAGCACCTCCTCCATTACTTCCCTTAACACTGGTGCCCCACAAGGCTGCATGCTCAGCCCCTTCCTATACTCCCTGTATGTTCATGACTGTCTAAATCTCATCTTGACTCCGTCTACAAGTTCACTGATGACACCACCATTGTGGGCCAGTTTTCAAACAACGACAAGTCTGAATACAGAAAAGAGTTAGAATGCTTGTTGGCTTGTTGCAAAGACAACAAGCTTTCCCTCGATGTCAGCAAAACTTCAGGAGGCAAGTCATAGGGGACACCCCTGCTTACATTAATGGGGTGGAGGTGGAGATCATTGAAGGAGACAAGTTCCTGGGAGTGACAATCACTGATAATCTGTCCTGGTCTACCCACATTGATGCAAAGGTCAAGAAAGCACAACAACATCTCTCCTTCCTCAAGAGACTAAGGAAACTCAGTATGTCCATCAAGAGTCTTACCAGTTTTTATAGAGGTACCTATAGAAAGCATTTTATCTGGGTGCATCATGGCTTTGTACTGCAGCTACTTGATCCAGGACTATAAGAAACTACAGAAAGTTGTATACACAGCCCAGTCCATCATGTAAGCCAACCTTCCAGCCATTGACTTCGCCTATACTTCTCGCTGCTCACGAAGGCAGCCAATGCAATCAAAAACTGTTCCCACCCAAGTTATAATCTGTTACAACCTCTTCCTCTGGGTAGAAGATACAAAAGCTAAAACATATATGCCAACAGATTCAAGGACAGCTTCTTCCCTGTTGTTATTTGACTTCTGAATGGACCTCTCAGATTTCAAATTTATTTTTGACCTCACTCTTTGTGCATCTTCTTTGCAGCCATAACATTGTATTATTTGCTCTGTTCAATCATCCTAATGCACTTTGTATGATGTGATCTGCCTGTACTGAAATAATAAATCAAATCAAATCAAATTTTGAAATAAACTTGTCCAGCTTCCTCAGAGCCAGATCTCAGAGTGAACAGAACCTCTGACCCTCCTATATATGTCAGCCAGGGCTCCCTATTTGGACCAGATTAACAGGCCTAATCAAGGAACTCATCTTATGTTGTCCATCTGGCTGACCTTGTTACGTCAAGGTCAGAAGTCACACTGCATCAGGTTATAGTTTATTTGAAATCACAAGCTTTTGGAGTGCTGCTCCTTCATCAAGTGAACCTCCACATCATTGTTACAATCACTGCAATAGCTCTCGGAGTTTTTTTTTGTAGAGCTTCCTCCCCTACAGTATACTGGCTATGGCCAGCCCACTTGAAGTCAGTCACTTGAACTGAAGAGATAATCATCTCCTGGTTAACATGGAAAGCTCTTTTAATCCCAAAAACATGATTAAATCCCATTGGAATAAGGGCTAATTAGAAATAAGTGGCTCATTAACAAGTCAATTGGCATCTAACTATTAATGGGTGACTTTCCACATTGTTCTCTTTTGGCCGCTCAACCAATGGAAGACAGCTTCCTGCTCCAAGAATCAGATGTGTGCCTGTCCATTTGACTCTCTGGGCCCACCATTCATGCGCCCATTCCAATTCTGCTTTAGGTTTCAAGTCATAAATTGTCAATAATAAGCCATAGGTTTTGACATTGCCGCCTTGCTCTGTTAAGTAATGCAAAATGATGAGACACTGTTAAGAGTCTGCTGGCAATTACCTGCTGTTAGGTTCATTTGATGCAGTTTTAATATATGTAGAAGCAAAGCACTTAAGTCAAATCTGTTATTAACAGGAATAATGGAAGTAGGTAAAAGAAATGAAGTGTTTCTTAAAGGATACAAATTAATTCAATGACATGAAAAAACAATTCTACAATTTTTAAATGAAAATATGGATCTCAAAAAAACTCTTTAAGCAACATAATGAGTACACACAGTCTTTACTTCTTAAAAGCATTGATGCATTGCTGAGATGTATGCTGGTGATATGTGGTCATTATTCATATATCAGATTTGACAATATATCAGGAGAACATTTAACCACGGGGGTTCAGAAACCCATCTTGCTCATCTGAAACCTGTAAATGGCTATTTCCACCATTTATCACTGGATAGTGGAAGAGAAAAGCTATCTCGTTTTTTTTTGTCCATTCTCTCCCCTTTCTTCCAGATAGGTTTTTGATGCCCACTTGTATTTAGGAGTACAGACAGCAATGAGTATATGGACTTAGGTTGTAGGCCATCGTAAATCCAATTGAATGGCAGAGCAGGTTCAGAGAGTTAAGGATCATTCCTGTTCCAAAATTCCCTGGAGAGGCCAGGAAATTTGTACTACATCTGTCACCCCGGATAAGCTCGATTAAATTCACAGATTTTGGGAGTTTTCCCATGGAAGAATCACCTATAACATTAGAGAAATCTTACAGTTAAAAGAAAGCATTTTGCCAATTGATGTGAGATTCTGACTCTTGTAATTATTAAATGGTCACCCACCCTTAGGAGATAAAGGAAGGACTTCCATTTCATACAACCAAAATAAGAGGAAGCTGGGTGGGGTTGTAGATCAGGGGATGGGAGAGATGGAGTGAGCTGGTCAAAAGTGGCTGGTGGGCACAAGTTAGAGTCAGATTTGAGCTTGAGGTTTAAAGACAAATCTGTAGCCTTCTTGTTAGATGCACGTAGGGAAGGTTGAAGATGGGGGCAGCCACAGTTGAGTGGATGGAATATCATACTATGCTTCATTTCGTGTGTGTCTGTGGGTCGGTCTCTCTCTTTCTGTGTGTGTGTGTGTGTGTGTGTGTGTGTGTGTGTGTGTGGACGGATGTGAGGTTTTCAGTTCCATGGAAATTTTGAAAATCAGATTTAAATGAGAAGATAGCAGTGTACACTACTGATGAGACTAATTGTTAACAGAAAATAAAAGCAAGGGACAGAATGTGTGAAGACCATAATGCACCAAGGAATTGGCCAGCAAAATTTAGTAATAGGAAAAACTTAGAGGCTCAGTATTCAAATGTACAAAGCATTTGGAATAAAATTAATGAATTAAACATACAAATAGAGATAACGAGTATGATTTGATGGTGATTGTTGAGATGTGGTTACAGGGAGATCAGGTTTAGGAACTAAATATTCAATGGTAGTCAATGTTTCAGAAGGATAGACAGAAAGTAAAAGGAAGTAATGTAGGTTTGTTAGTAAAGAAAGAGAGACCAGTGCTCTGGTGAATGATTATATCAGTACTGGAGGTCAAAACAAAGGATCAATCCAGATCGGTATAAGAAAAAGCAAGGTAAAAGGCCCTTTTTGAGAATGATCTATCAGCCCCAAGACAGTAGTTCTACAGTCGGCCCAGTATAAACCAGGAAATACTAAGCACTCGTAAGAAAAGTATACCAAAATTCATGGATGATTTATTAAATATTTAAATAAGGTAGCCTTGCAAGAGAGTTCATTGAATGTATTAGAGAATGTTTCTTAGAGCAAAATGTTAAGGAACCAATCAGGAAACAACTTATTTCGAATTTGATATTGTGCCACAAGGTGGAGTTAATTCATGACATCATGGTAAAGGATCCTCCAAGGAAAAGTGATCAAAGCATACTAGAATTTCAAACTCAGTTTGAAGGTGAGAAATTGACAACTCGCACTAGTGTCCTAGACCTAAACAAAGGTAATTAAATAAGCATGAGACAAATCTGGCCTTAGTAGACTGGGTGAAAAAATTAAATGGTAGGACAGTTGATGAACAGGAGAAGATGTTTTGGGAGATATTAAATTTCTCCCAGTTAAAATATACTCCAAAGAGGAAGAAAGATTGTAAGGGGTGGGAGTTGGAAGATGTCCATGGCTAAGCAAGGAATTTAACAATAATATACGACAAAAAATAAACACATACAATTTTTCAATAGCCAGTCATAGGCTGAAGGATTAGAAAACTTCTAAAAATCAACGAATGATACTAAAAAGGTAATAAAAAGAGAAGAGGTAAATTATGAAAGAAAAATAAATCAGAATCTAAAAATGGATGGCCAAATCTTCTACAAATATACAAAAGGAAAGAGAGTAGCGGATGTTTGTCCCTTGGCGGATGAGACTAGCGAGTTCATAGCGGGGACACAGAAACAGCAGAGACACTAAAAAAATACTTTGGTTCAGTTTTTACAACGAAAGAAACTAGTACCATCTCAATAGTAACAGATAATGCAGATGTTATAGAAAGGGTGAAATTTAGAAAAATCATCATCACTAGGGAAAAAGTAATGATAAAACTATTGGGATTAAAGACAGACAAGTTCCCAGGGCCTGGTAGCTTGTGTGCATAGGCATTACATGAAGTCGAACTAGTGGGTTTTTTTGTCATAATATTCTAAAATTTTCTGAATGTGGATAAGATTCAAGTAGATTAGAAAAATGCAAATATAATAACTCAATTATTCAAAAAGGAAGGCAAGCAGGAATTAGAACACCATAGATCAGTAAGTTTAACGTGTCATTAGGAAATTGTCGGCTTTTTTTTTAAAAGAAGTAATAACAGGATATTTGGAAAGTCAAAATAGAATTCCACTGTGTCAGCATGGTATTATGAAGGGAAAGTCGTGTTTGGTTAATTTGCTGGAGTTCCTTAAAGATGTAACAAACAAGGCGCACAATGGAGATCCTCTCAGTGCGGTATACCTGGGCTTCCAGAATGCAGTTGATAAAGTACTACACAAAAGGTTAAGACATAAGGTAAGATTACAAGGTACGAGGTTAATTTACTAGCTTGGATAGAGAAAGCAAATGGTCAGGATAAATTGGTCTTTTTCTGGTTGGCAAGATGTAACTTGTGGGGTGCCAGAGGCCTCAGGCCTCAACTTCTTACAATCTGTATTAATGACTTGGATGTGGGATTGGAAAGAACCATAGCCAATTTAGAGATGACAGTAAAATATATTGACAAGTAAGTTGCAATGAAGAAATAAAAAAAATTTGCAAATGGATATGGAGAGTTTAGGTGAATGGCCAAAATTTGGTAGATGGGTTTTAACCAAGATGAGAACTGCACCTCCCAGTCGCAAACCATTTCCACTCCCCCTCCCATTCTCTTGATGACATGTCCATCATGGGCCTCCTGCACTGCCACAATGATGCCACCCGAAGGTTGCAGGAACAGCAACTCATATTCCGCCTGGGAACCCTGCAGCCATATGGTATCAATGTGGACTTCACCAGTTTCAAAATCTCCCCTTCCCCCACTGCATCCCTAAACCAGCCCAGTTCATCCCCTCCCCCCACTGCACCACACAACCAGCCCAGCTCTTCCCCCCCACCCACTGCATCCCAAAACCAGTCCAACCTGTCTCTGCCTCCCTAACCGGTTCTTCCTCTCACCCATCCCTTCCTCCCACCCCAAGCCGCACCCCCAGCTACCTACTAACCTCATCCCACCTCCTTGACCTGTCCGTCTTCCCTGGACTGACCTATCCCCTCCCTACCTCCCCACCTACACCCTCTCCACCTATCTTCTTTACTCTCCATCTTCGGTCCGCCTCCCCCTCTCTCCCTATTTATTCCAGTTCCCTCCCCCCATCCCCCTCTCTGATGAAGGGTCTAGGCCCGAAACGTCAGCTTTTGTGCTCCTGAGATGCTGCTTGGCCTGCTGTGTTCATCCAGCCTCACATTTTATTATCTGAGAATCAGTTTATCCGTTTTGTTCAGAACAACTCAAAGGCAATTTATTATCTAGTTGGAAAGAAACTTCAGAGTGTTTCTGTGCAGAGAGATCTGGGCATCCTTGTGCTTGAATCACATAAAGCTAGCATGCAGATACAGTAGTTAATAATGAACCCAAAGGAAATTTTGCATTTCGTGTTGAAGGAATAGAAAATAAGACTAGGGAAGTGTTGCTACAACTTTATAGATTAGATTCCCCACAGTGTGGAAACAGGCCCTTTGGCCCAACAAGTCCGCACCGCCCCTTGAAGCATCCCACCCAGACCAATTCCCCTATAACCCACACACCCCTGAACACTCCGGGCAATTTAGCATGGCTGATGCACCTAGCCTGCACATCTTTGGACTGTGGGAGTAAACCGGAGCTCCCGGAGGAAACCCATACAGACACGGGGAGAATATGCAAACTCCACACAGACAGTCGCCTGAGGCTGGAATCAAACCTGAGTCCCTGGTGCTGTGAGGCTGCAGTGCTAACCACTGAGCCACCGTGCTGCCCCTTATTGGGTATTATTGAATTCATACCTGGAGCATTTAGTACATTTTAGTCTCCTAAGTTGAGGACGGACAGAGTTGCATCAGAGGTGGTTCAGGAGAGGTTCATTAGATTGGTTCCAGAGCTGAAAGGCTTCTCTTATGAAGAAATATTGAGCAGTTCAGGCCTATACTCCATGGGAAGAATGAGAAATGATCTAATTAGGGTGAATAAGATGCCAAAGGAGAAGTAGGCTTGTAGAGGATATTCCCTCCAGTGGGCCAGTCTAGAAAGGGAGGTCACAGTTTACGGATAAGTGGTATCAGATTTAAAATGGAGATGAGGAGGAATTATTTCTCTCAAAAGGGTTGTGAATTTGTGCAACTCATTATCCCAGAGTGGGATGGACACTGGGACATTGGGTAAATTGAAGGTGAAGATGGACAGATTTTTAATCAGTAGCAGGTTGAAGGGTTATGGACAGTGGGCAGGAAAGTGGATTTGAGGCTGAGATGGGATCAGCCATGATCCTATTAAATGACACTGCAGGCTTAAGCAGCTGTATTGCTTGCTCTTGCTCCCAGTCCTCATGTTATTATAGATAATAAAATGTGAGGCTGGATGAACACAGCAGGCCCAGCAGCATCTCAGGAGCACAAAAGCTGACGTTTCGGGCCTAGACCTTCTAGGCCTGAAAAGTCAGGTTTCATGCTCCTGAGATGCTGTTGGGCCTGCTGTGTTCATCCAGCCTCACATTTTATTATCTTGGATTCTCCAGCATCTGCAGTTCCCATTATCACTGATACAATTTTAACCTCATGTTACTATGTCAGTAGACAACTGTGTCCCACAATACTGCATCCCAAGGAAGAAGAAAACCTTGACAGTTGATGCATCTCAAAGAGGGAAAGGATCAGTTTCATACAAGATGACAAGTCAATTGCATTTGGATCTATATGTCTCTCCCAAGTGCAATCCAATTATTTCAAACATAGAACATGAAACACTTGCTGTAGTTTTCCAAATCACAAGATCCATAGATACCTACTTGGTTAGCAATTGCCCTTTGGAAACTGATCCCATACCATTGGAAATAATATGATGGAAACTATTGACAAATATACCGCTTAAACTGAGATGACTTCTGCTCAATGGTTTGGGGCACAGATTTGGCAGCTTTTACAAACCCAGTAATAAAAAGTTTACTTTTGGCACACTGAGCAGATTGTCAAATCTCAATAAGAATACAGAAATTCCATTTGACATAGAGTAGACAGTGCAATCCTTCACATCCTCAAGGTCAATCTGATGAATTTTGGTCTGCGCAAAGATGACTGACTTCAGGAAAAAAAACAGGAGATGATTCATGACTGAAGGCACGACAGAAAGGATTGCTCAGCCTGATGTAAAAGGTGCTAGACACTTGGAAATATTTTTGGCATAAAAGATGAACTGGGTATCTCATGAGGAAACAAATGCCTGTACCTGAAGCTCTTTGTCAGCACATATTGTTACAGTTACATCAGGGACATTTGGGCTTAGCGCAAGCATGATGCCTGGAAAGGCATTTTGTGTAATTGTCAGAAACTTAACAAAAATCTGTCAAAAGCCACAACAGCAACAGAAAGGTTTTCTACACCCTCACAAAATTGTTCCCTTGATCAAATATTGCAGCAGGTTTGTTTACATGCATGGTAACAGTGTTATCCTTGTCACTGACTACCTTTCTAAATTTAATGCGGTTGTGTAGTTTTCTTTTATTCATCTAAAGGATGTGGGTGTGACTGGTGAAGTTAATATTTATTGCTCATTCCTGATTGCACTTGAGAAGGCAGTGGTAAACTGCCTTCTTGAACTGTTGTAATCCATGTGGTAATGGCACAAACAAATTGCAGTCAGGGAGGGAGTGCAGGCTTTTGACCAAGCAAGAGTAAATGGGCAGTGAAGAGTACTTTGTGTGCACATAGTAGGCAAAATGAGTGCAATATTCAGTCTGTTTAGTACACCTGAAGAGGTCCACAGTACACTGGCAGAGCTATTTAAGCCTAACATAGGAATCAAGGAAAGACAGTTTCCTCAATCTCACCTCATAAGACAATCCTACTAAGTCAGGCAAGGATCAGAACAGTCTCTGCTACACTCCTTCAAAGGCAAATATATCCCTTCTTAGATAAGAAAACTACAACTGTCCGCAATACCTCAGAAGAAATTTCATTAAAGTTCAAAACAACTGCAGCAAGATATCTTTACCCCTGTGCTTAACCATGAGGACAGCCTCAACCAGGATCTTGGGTTCATGTCACACAACAGGTGGCTCCACCACACTATACACCGTCACACGCACGCAAGCAAACACACGTACTCTGTCACACAAACACACCCACACAGGCACTCCCATCATACACTCTGTCTCACACTCACACTCACACTCTCTCACATACATATTATCCCTTATACTCACACACACCGTCTCAAGTATAAGCACACATGCGTGCACACACATATTCTCTTTCTCACACGTATGCACACATACACGTTAATACACACACTGAGACATGCACACACTACTTGCAGATTTTTATTTGTAGATACATTCTACTTTGTTCAAAAAGTGCACAATTTGTAGACACAGTCAGTCAAGGGGGCATTTTATAAATTACTGATCTGGAAATAAAACCAGTCTGGCTCCAGGTTAAAACACAGACAGATTCTAAACAAGGCCTCACGCCTAAAATGCATTGTCTGACTTGAGATGCCACCTCTTGTATACACTGATAAAGCCTTTAGTTATTTCAGCCTGGTGACTTGAAAGAAATTCAGGGAATTGTATTTCAGTCAAGCAAAACCTGCCTCTCCATTGTAACCAATTAAAGATTTAGCAGGAGGGAGTCAGCCAACCATTTTAGATTTATTTAATATACTTGCATCAGTTGCATGTTCCTTTGATCTTTTACTTATAAAGTCTTGATACCTCCTCTCTCACTCTACCCAATTAAGGAGCAATGCTCCAAAAACTCATGTTTCCAAATAAATTTGTTGGACTATAACTTGGTGGCGTGTGATTTTTGACCTTGTCCGATCCAGTCTAACACTGGTACCTCCACATCATAATTTCTTTTTGTTCTTCAGTTCACAAGTCCTTGATTTCCTCATATTTCTGGCAGATTTTCTGTATTCCCACATAAATGAATGCAAAGTTAAAGTTTATTTTCTCCACCATTTCACTCTTCTTTAATATATATTTTCATGTCCTCATCTGTAAAGGGCCTACATTTATCCATACTAAGTGTTGTCCTTTCAGATGACAATTAAAATGTTTGTAACCCACTTTATATTCCTTGCTAGCTTGCATTCATTTTTTTTCTTTTTTTATCTGTTTGTTTGCCTTCATTTGCTAAATGGCGGTCCTAAATTCTCCCACTTGACAGGATTACTCCTGTTTAGGCATTCCTGTAAGCCATTGCCTTCGGTCTAATGAAATATTTGGCATACTTGAGTAAACTATGGTTGAGTCACCTTTCCGTTTAGGTGTTTGTGCCTTAGAGGAATGTGTATCTGTTGTAGTCCAAGTAGTGTTGTTTTTTAATACTAGTCATTGCCTGTCTACCATCAAACCTTTTCTTCTATTTTCTCATTTCAGCCAACTTATGCCTCCAAATCTCATAATTACCTTTGCTCAGATTTAAGACTATAGTTTCTGAATGAACGATGTCATATTCATACTTGATGTAAAGTTCTATCATGGTCACTATTTCCCAAAGCATCCATACAGCTAGGATATTAATTTGCCCTATCTCAGGATTCAGTGCTAAATCCAATGTCATGTGTGCCAAATGGAGCATTAACCATATGACACTTCCGCATTATTCAGAGCATAAATGTAATTGTCTCGAAGAGACAATGACTCTATTAAGCATTAATGGTGTAATATGTCCAAGTTCTCATGAATACAAGACAAACTTCTCAAAAACACAGAGGAGAGCAAAGATGGAATACAGCCAACATACAGGGGCAGAACTACCTCGTCTGTGCATTGGACAAAATGTTAAAGTCATATTTCCTACACAGTTATTCACCAAAAGTATCCAGGGTATTCATAATATTACAAGTTAGTACCAACTAATGGAGAAACAAGCAGAAAAACAGAGGCAATTTCAAGGAATTATTCAGTACCACAATTGTGCATTGAATATCTGCATATATGAGCTCAGAAAATTAAAGTGTGCAAAACCATTATAGCAACAATTAACATTTTAACAACAAAAAAGACACTAACATATGAATAAATCAAAAACACTCAATAACCAAAAATACCACCATTCAATCCAAAGAATTATAAAATCACCTACACATTGTAGAAACTCTTAGACTCTTAAACTGTTAATTTCTTCAATTCTTGATATTATGAAAATAGTAAATGTAGCCCCCTTAATATAAACAGCTTCATTTTAACAGATATGATTTAATTTTTGCCAACAAAAGGATCTTGTTACATCAGGAAAGGAGAATGTTAATGATCAAATAAGCAGGATCTAGAAAATGTGACTAACAGCCATTGTCATTCCTAGGTGCAGCATGCAAGGGTGAGGATGCGCCACTTTGTTTCTCTGTACCAGTAAGTATTGAACTTCTGTATCTGTTCTACAAAACTGTATTAGATCTTCAAGTAAATAAATACTACATTTGTTCACCATTCCAGGTCTGCGAAAGCACAAAATGACTACGTAATATTCTTGATGTCATAATGTTTGATGTTGACTGTCTGTGACTGAAATTGAAAAATTTCCACTCCCTTGAGCTACAGACTTCACCCAAAGAAAGAGTAGTAAAGGACAAAACGAATGTCTCTCATGAGAGACCTTTAATCTGAAACGTGCCACTGACTCTGTTTCTTTCTCCATGGAAGCTGCCAGATCTGTTGAGTATTTCCAGCATTTTTTTTTAGTATTTGCAGAATTTTTGAAGAACAAGTGGCCGCACCTCAGCTGCCTACAGTCTAAAGATAAATTTAATGCATGGTAGTAGTTTAAAGTTTAGGAAGCAAGCCATAATTGTGGTGTATTAAAATAATTCACAATCTTCTGAAGGTTATTACTTTACAAAATGCATAAACAATTACCGATTGAGTGAATCAGTACACTTTCGAGCAATCCTTTAAATTAAGGACAATATTTTAAATCCTGCCCAGACAATTGGAAACAAAATAAAAGCCTCTGTCTCCAGCAGCTTTTAAGGGTCCAATGTTAAATCAGTTATTTGGTCTTAATTCACTTCCTGGCAGACAGGAATCCACAGGCAAAATGGCTTCTGTCTTCAGTGAGTAATTTAGTATTTTATCAGCTATCCTTGATTACATCTTAAAGTTTCTCATCCGTCTTCTGTTTTCTTTTGAAGGTTCAGAAAGAGAAAGCTGCGTTCGATATTGCAGCTGTTGATTTTCAGGCAAGATGCAAAACCTCTGCTGAATTTCTCTTTTTAAAAAAAGACAAAGGTAAATAATTTGCGGTGTAGCAAACACTCATAAACTGAAACCTTTCTTAGAAAAGACATTCTCAATGTTTATTAATTAATTTTTAATTGTGGACAAAGCAAATAGAGAATTAAAAGTGCCACCAGGAAATCAGCAACACAATACAGACAGAAATATTGAGTGAGAACATGTAAGCAGAAGTAGGGAGGTTGGTACATGGTGGGAAAAATTCTTGAGCACTAACAGAACACGCCAATGTAGTTTATTTGTATCGCCAATGAACACAGCTCTGCATGTCAACGGGTTACTATCTGAATGTCATAAAGATTGGGGTTTTTTTTGGTAAAAACAAATGCGGTTATATCAGTGTGGTGTTATAGAAAATCTTTCTACGATGTCCCTCCTATCTTCAAAGCATTTCCAAGAGCTTTAGCATTAATCAATTACACTAAAGACATTCAGTGATTGTTCTGAAGACAATATGTACCAGCCAATTTACTCACAGCAGCGTGTTTTCTTTGTCTTTATTCATTCACGGGATGAGAGTGTCACTGGCCAGGCCAGCATTTATTGCCCATCCCTAATTGCCCAGAGGGCTGTTAAGGGGCAATCACATTGCTGCAAGTCTGGAGTCACATGTAGTCCAGACCAAGTAAGGATGGCAGAGATAGTGGGAACTGTAGATGCTGGAGAATGCAAGATAACAAAGTGTGAAGCTGGATGAACACAGCAGGCCAAGCAGCATCTTAGGAGCACAAAGGCTGATGAAGAGTCTAGGCCCGAAACGACAGCTTTTGTGCTCCTGAGATGCTGCTTGGCCCGCTGTGTTCATCCAGCTTCACACTTTGTTATCAAGTAAGGATGGCAGTTTCCTTCTCTAAGGGCATTAGTGAACCAGATGGGTTTTTCCTGGCAATTGACAATGGATTCATGGTCATCTTTAGAATCTTAATTCCAGATATTTATTTATTCAAATTCCACCATGTGCCATATACCTAGGTCCCCCGAACATTATCTGGGTCTTTTAACATTTTTCAGTTTGTTGAAGCAACATAATATATTGTCTTGACTACCTGTTGATCCACACAATGTTCTTGAGCATTTGAAAGTTGAAGCTAATAGCTTATTTTAATGGTCTCCCATCACTTTGACCCCAACAGTGATTACTGGAACATTATTCTTATCAATTGCAATTGCAGTACATGAGGATAAAGAAGCAATAAAGCTAATGGCAAGAAGAGTAGAGGACGAAAGAGGTCCCAGGAAGTAGAATGCGTTCTTCCACTCCATGCAATGCTAGAAACAATAGAGAGAAACAACCACTAAAGTATTTGCAACATATCCAAGTGCGGGGGGCTAATTCTGAGTCCTGAGGAAGGGTCACCGGACCCGAAATGTTAACTCTGTTTTTTTTAGATTAGATTCCCTACAGTGTGGAAGCAGGCCCTTCGGCCCAACAAGTCCACACCGCCCCTTGGAGCATCCCACCCAGACCCAGCCCCCTATAACCCACACACCCCTGAACACTATGGGCAATTTAGCATGGCCAATCCACCGAGCCTGCATAGCTTTCCACTGTGGGAGGAAACCGGAGCACCCAGAGAAAACCCACGCAGACACAGGGAGAAAGTGCAAACTCCACACAGACAGTCGCCCGAGGCTGAAATCAAACCCGGGCCCCTGGCGCTGTGAGGCTGCAGTGGTAACCACTGAGCCACCGTGCCGCCCACAGATACTGCCAGACCTGCTGAGCTTTTCCAGAAGCTTTGATTTTGTGCCAGGACCTAGTCTTTGGTCCCAGGTGATGGTTACCACCAACCTGACACCATGCATTTGCCCACCAGCAAGGGTGAATGTCAACCTGCCAAATTCATTTAGTCACACTTCTCAACCCTAACCCAACTGATTCAAAATCAGGGCTGATAATGGTTCAGTTCACTATAAAGAAGCATTCTTTGCCTTATCCTCATTCAGATATATTTCATGACAGGATATAAAGGTCTTAGCATTTCCTGTACATGAATGATGGTGATAATTATCTTGTTATTGTGACTGGAATGCCATATGTTATAATAATGCAGCTCCTCACTACTAAATTCTTTGCCTTTCAAGTTGTGTGTACAAATGCTGAGGGAAAATATCTCACTGCACAAATTATCATGTAACACTTTACTACTTTGCATGTGATGCTATCTCACTTCATTTGCTTTTTGCCACACTGCTCGTCTCACCTTATTTGCTTTAATTGCGATGTGATAGCACTGAATGTCTCTAATGAATGGAACAGTCAAGTGTGCATTTCCCTAGCCATTCCAACATAACTGCAATGAACTGTCAGGAATAAAAAATGGCGTCATTTTGGACTTCCATTAGCATACTGTTGCTGTATATATACATAAAAGATTTACTATAAAAAGTGATGGTTAATAATATTTTACAGATTGCAAAGCAATCATGGGCTATAACAGACATTAGAAGTTATGGAGCCAAGAACGTTTCAAAACCACAAATGCATTTTATGCCTTCATGCTTGTGTGCATTCAAAGGGTAATTCATTCTTACTTCCCTTTGATATATAAAACTGTTTTTATTGCAAAACCAGGAATAATTTTAGGGTCTAATCATTTTTAAAACTAATAGCCATGGCTCAAGGTTTTTTGGGGGGATCAGTGTAAACATTAATTAATATCAGGCAAGTAATTTTATACTCACCTATCCATGGAAAAATAATTGAATCAAAATCAATGCTGTTTTATTTCAAGCACAATTTAACTGTTCATTGAAATCAACAAAGTATAATATTGGGTGAGGAATAAGAAAAATGTTCTCCCCAACTGTCACAGCTTCCTCAACTCTCAGTAAGGTGAATTTAAACTACCCTCCATATTCTGTTAAAGATTAAGTATGCTCTTCTTCAAGTCTCTAATAAATTGAAATAGATTTTGAAAGGGTTTTCAATAAGCTTAGCTAGTCCGCAAAATTTGTTGATTTTCACAACTAACATCACAACGCTACTCTAAAATTCCAGTTGTTCTGTAGGGGCAGTTCACTGGTACTAGCTTACATTGTTTCAGATAGCTAGTCCTGTAATGCAAATAACCCCAATGTCAACATTCACAGAGTCAACATTTGAACAGAATATGCATCTTCCCTGTGTGCAAATGATAGTTCAGTGGGACGTGAGACATTTCTAGGCATTTATGTCAGTGGAAAAGGCAGGTTGTGACAAGGGTGGAGTAGGTAAATTCTGCAACAGTGTGTGCTTAAGCTGTCTATGGGGAATCTGAATGGATAGTCCAACAGGAAGGATCATTCTTCATATAAATAACTGCTTGCCCCCATTTATGAAGCTGTTCCTTGTTTTCTCTAGTGAGGCTGTCCATTGTAGGTATGAATGCATGACAGAAATGCATTAATACTATCTATATTATATGAACACAACATATAGACATTTATGACCTACATCCTTTGCCTGATTTGATTATCACAGGATCGGGCTGCTGAATGTTACCAATAAATGTGCTATGGTATCAGTCTATCCTGGTTGTCAGAGAATTCAAAACTTTGATGGATTATTTTACCTTGAGATATTACTAGGCTCCTTTCCTTAATGAAAACAAATCTATACGTATCTTGGGATAAGTCATAAATTAGCTGGCAATCTTTAGTTGTATCTTTCTTACGTGTTGCGAGGTGAACATACCAAATGTTCAGTAGAATGAGGTCCAGCTATCAGGTTTTCTCTCCTTGGTTGGGTACACAGGTGTTGGAGAATCCCGGCTACACTAACCTCTCTTTTAAAAATAATCATTCATGCTTCCTATTTTTGCACTGGGTTTGAGGGGTGGGGGTTAGGCGAGGTATAGAGGTGGGTGAGGAGTGAAGATGGAGGAAATGAACTGGTTTGGAGGTTAGTCTGGAGATTTCCCAGAAAGGTATAGGACGTTTTTGGTTCCTGCGGTATACTGGGTGAAAAGCCTACCTGGAGACTCTAACATTATGTTCAAATTTTAAAAATAAAAATTAGACCATGAACTGTCCCTCATCCCTGCTCTCATCTACTCATTCCTGTCACTTTCTGTGCCACATCTTTTGCAACACATGTTCACCTAAGGCTCTGCATCCACTCCAATGGTCTCCCCCATTCCCCTGACAACCTATATCTGTATCCATTCCTGCGTCATCCATCATAATGCCTTTGCCAAACTATCCCCTTTAACACATTGTGTATGGCCCTTCATAACCTCTATGGCATCCTATACCCATTTATCCATTTCCACAGTCTGTTTTTCTTCAACCCACTGGTCATACCTATGTCTGTTCACACCACCTCATACGTTTCCTCCTACAAACTTCCCTGTCTTTGGCAACTCACCTAATATCCAGCATGGGCAAAGCCATACAACACCAGCAGAAAAAAGAGTAATCTGTCTATTGTTCAGAGATAATGGGAACTGCAGATGCTGGCGAACCCATGATAACAAAGTGTGGAGCTGGATGAACACAGCAGGCCAAGCAGCATCTCAGGGGCATAAAAGCTGACGTTTCGGGCCTAGACCCTTCATCAGAAAAGGG
This sequence comes from Stegostoma tigrinum, assembly GCF_030684315.1. Taxonomy (NCBI): domain Eukaryota; kingdom Metazoa; phylum Chordata; class Chondrichthyes; order Orectolobiformes; family Stegostomatidae; genus Stegostoma; species Stegostoma tigrinum. The sequence goes on along the minus strand of NC_081372.1, from coordinate 37,452,652 downwards.
AGATGGGGAGAGGATTCTGAAATAAATAGGGAGAGAACAGGAGGTGGACCGAAGATGGAAAGAGAAGATCTTCTCCTCTTTAGCGTTCAATCCCTTATGTAAAGAAATATTTCAAATAATTAAATGCTCAATCCCTTTGAAAACAAACTTCTCACTTCATGGCCAATCCTTTATGTAAACAAACATTTCACTTATATAAGCAGTTGAAGCTACGATCAAAACGGTCATTTAATAAACTCATCGTTCCAAAAATAATAATCTGAGATATCAGGTATAGAACACAAATCTGAAAACAGTTTATGTAGCCTGGAACATTGACATACCTAGCACTGTTTTTTTTCCCAAAGTCCCACCTATTTCTTCATCCTTCCATGGCAGATTTAACAGATTGGGTAGTTCCTTGGCCATTTCAGTCAATCCAATCATCATTCTAGTCATCAAAAAAATGTTAGAAAGGATCATTGGCAGTGCTAACAAGTGGAACATGCTGAGCAATAACTTGCTCATGGATATTCAGTTTGGATTCTGCTTGGGCTAGTCAGCTCCAACCATGTTACAGTCTTAGTCCAAACCTGGATAAAAAATGCTGAAAGCCAAGGTGAGATGAGAGTGGTTGCCCTTGGCACCAAGGCAGCATTTGACTTGATGTGAGATCAAAGAGCCCCAGCAAAACTGGACTTAATGGGAATCAGGGCAAAACTCTGTGAGCTGGAGTCGTACCTAGCACCAAAGAAGATGGTTATGGTTGTTGGAGGTCAATCATTTCAGTCACAGGACATCACTGCAGGAGCTCCTCAGGGATAAAGTCCCAGGCTCAACCATGTTCAACTGCTCATCTTCTTCCCATCTATCACAAGACCAGACACAGGAATGTTTACTGATGATTGTGCAATGATGAGCACCATTTGTGAACTCTTCATGTACTAAAGCGGTATATCTCCATGTGAGACTGCAACTGGGCAACAGGTTTTGGCAAGTAAGTGGTAAGTAACTTTTGCAACAGGCAATGATTACCTCCATCAAGAGAATCTTGCCAACTCCCCTTGACATTCAATGCCATCACCATTGCTGATTTCCCCATTATGATCATCCTGAGAGATACAATTGCCCAGAGATAGAACTGAACTAGTCATAAATATTCCCCAATGATTGTCCACCATCCACATGGCAAAACTCACTTTCTCTGCTTTCCTAAATTTGATTATTTAAATCAATCTTTTCAATGTCCATGTTCCTCAGGAACTGTGATGGCAAATATCACGGACCTCTCCCAATCCCATTCCCACGAAAATGAGAAATGATGGGTTTAAGGCAGACTTTGGACTCTCAACTTCTTCTGGCATTTTCATCCATGGTGAAGACATGGTGTTGTGAAGAAAGTTTGGGCCATAGGAGCATTTATTTCCTCACTGAAATTCCAGTGCCTTTAATGAAATTCTGCCTGGTTGGTTGACGAATTGAGATCCTTTTCTGATGAATGAAATTATTACTTTGCAAAAACGTACTGAGACGTTATTCTGCTGATTGTTTTTTCCCTCCACACTTCATATTAACTAACCCAGTAAGTCTGGCATTTTGTAGGAATTTCCAATACAAGGGCCATTTACTGCTTTAGTCAGACAGCTAATTCATAGTAACAACCAACAAATTATGAGCCAAAATGATCAAGTAATTTTTTTTGTACAAATTTAAAGTACAGTAATCCATTTCTAAGTTGTTTTGCTGTCAATTTCCATTATTTCTGTGAATTTTTATTTCAATTACGTTTGTTTCGGGTTTGCAAACTCCTTATATTTCAGCTAATGATATCTCCTCATGTTTACTTGAGTCATCTTGTATTATCCTTATCCATGTTTTGTACTCACTGGCAGCGTTATCTATTTAAATGTGTTCCACACTCTCTGGTTACTATTAATTAACTTGAAAGCACTTGACATTGGTGAGGATTAATTGTTGCATTTCATTGTTTTCGGTGATATGCTGTTGTTTTGCATTGTCCATTGTTGAGAATAGTGGTTGCAGAAAGACTATAGGTGCATACCGGAACATAGTAAAAGTATTAAATTACCGTAGAAAAAGATTGTGTTCTGAAAATATCAGCAGAATTCAAAATGAAAAGGTCGCTAATCTGATTGCAAACATCCTAGTCGATTTAAGGAACTCAGGTAAGAGATAACAAAGGGTCTGTCTATATTTTTTTCGCATATCTGTTAGATTCAATTCACCTGAAGAAAAGAATTGGGATAATCTATTGAACTTATTTGATTATTATTCAATCCATTGGAACATAGCAACTTTGTTAATATTAACGTTATTGGTTATGGTTCTTATCCATTAGTTTATTTTCCATCCAGACTGCAACATCTCTTCCTACATATCGGTAGGTTTTGTATATTTTGGTCAACTGACCAAATGCACTCTGGCTATTCAGTTACATAATATTAAATAGATTTTGTTGACCTATGCATTCAAGCACTTCTTGAAAAACTCAAAATTGTCAATCTTTACTTTTCGTAAATACCTGTCATTTGCCTTTGATTAACTTCAAAATTTTTAAATGCTCACTAATTTAATTTTGAATTATGGATTCAGAGAATTTGCCTATAATTTTGATAGAGATTAATGTTTTGTGTAAGAACTAAGGATATGAAGCAAAAGTAGATAAATGTAGTTGAGGTACAAATCTAATGAGCCATCATCTAATTGATTGACAGAGCAGAATAATGTGTTGAATTGTCTACTCTGATGTTTCCATGCTAAAATCCAAATCATTTTCAGGATTTGACAACCAATTACAACGTAGAGTTGGCTCCTTGCCAGCAATTCATCTACACACTGTGAAATCTGAATGATCCTGCCTTGGAAGCATCGCTACCAGGAAAGCCAGAAATTGCCAAGTATTGAAATTTGCAGAGGGATCTCAAAGAGCAATAGGTTAATATCAAGGCATTATAATTTGAGACTTTAAATGCAAATGAAATAAATGGAGCTTTCTATGATATATTCACTGCTCATCAACAGGCGCCTGGCATTTCACTGGATAAAGTGTCTTGATATCACATGTTGCATAGAATTGTATAGAAAATTGCTCACACCTATAAAGAAATAATAGTAGGAAAGACAATATACAAAACAGTCATGGGCAACTCAGACATGGAGAGAAAGGGGACTTGTGGAGGAAAATTCAGGTCAGTGATGGCTGTGGCTCCGAAGTTCGATTTCATGTACTTTCACCACAATTTCACATGATTTGGGCAGAGATCCAAGGAGAGAATCCAGGCTGGGTGTCACTATTGTTGCATAGTATTTGGATTTGACTTAGCTTCTTTGAGATAAACTTTATGTAATTATCTAAGCTTCTGTTTCTTCCAGCACAAATGATGAAGTTTGACCTAATGCCCATCAGTCACCACAACTCTCTATCTGGTTCTTCTGTCAGATGGAGAAAGTTTAATTGAAATTTTGATTCATCTCCTCAGTTCTAGACTAGTATCCCCAACTCATCTTTCTTTCCTTAGAATGTTTGTTCAGCTGCCAGTAGGGATTTCTATTCTGATACACAGACTCTGAGTAATGCTTCCTGCCTATCACATCTTCATCATAATTTCAGTAGTCCATCTAACTTTTGGTTTAGAAGTCTGTCCATTTTGTGTTTGATTCATTTTGACTGCTTTTTTATGTGTCATTCTAAATCTATCTTCTCTGTTGCATTAGTTATCTTCCCTTTTTTAAAATTCTGTGTGACTCCCATCACATTTTATTATGTACTAGCTTTCTTCTGTTGTTATTCTTCCTGTTTACTTGCCAGTACTTTTCCTGATTGCTCACATATGATGTATCTTTTATGCTCAGTTTTGGGTTTGTTTTCCACCTTTTCTCTTATTAGTCTGATACCATTCCACTGCTTCCATGGTTAGCAAATAAATTTGTTCCATATTCATTCTACTCAGTTTATTAGTTAATCTATTCATATTTTATTAAAATAAATATTATCACCTGTAAATAGTAAAACCTACATTTTATGAACTAGAGTATAAATTAGTCAAAATAATTTTTCAAAGTTTCAATAATGTAAGGTGATTTCAGCCATGGCCTACTTGGTAGGAATCTCACCTCTGAGCCTGAAATCTTTAGACTGAAGCCGAATTCCTGTGCTCGATAGCAAAAATCAAAGCTTATTCTGCGATACAGCACTGGGAACTGCTGCACTGCCAGTGGTCCGCCTTTCAGATAAAACAGTGAACTGAGGCCCTATCTCCATATCTGAGTGAGCATCAAAGATTCCATTGGAGTATTTCAAAGAGGATCATGGGAATCGTCCCATGTCTCATTGGTAATATTCGACCTTCGATCAATATCACAAAAATGAAATTTATGGTAATTATTCCATTCTTTTATGGAAGTTAAATGTGCATAAAACAGTTGCTGTGCTTTCTCCATTAAAGCAATAACTACTGTTTAAAAGGACTTAAGTGGCTATAGAATGCTTTTGATTGTTCATTGTTCACAAAAAGCACTATGGAAATGCAATTTTTTTCTTTCTTTTCGTTGGGACAACAAATCAATCTGTCGTCTAAGCGCAGTTGGAGAAGACCTGCACAGTTCAGCTGACTATTAAAACATAACTTTTTGGTCCTTCATCCATTCCATTTTATAATGTTGTGATTTATATATCTCTCATACATGATACTTAATATATCCACTGCATTACATCATTCGGCGTAACACTAAATTTAGTTTTGTTTCCCTCCAGTGTATTTGGATATCCATTGTAGAGTGTGAATGCATTTAGAAAACTATATATGCAGCATCAGGGAACACTACTTTGCTGCACTGGAAAGGAATTATGCCCCCACCCTAACATTATAAAGTGAGCATGATTTTTATCAGGGTGGCAATAAAATGGATTTACCTGGTAAAGAAAAGCAAAGGACATTTCAATCTGGATAAAGAAGCAGCACCACAGTTATGTCCTTTGAGAGAAAAAAGCAAACATGACGCTTTGGAATTGGTGGCCTGTCGGGGTCAGATTATAAAAGTGTAGGATATTAAAAAAAGACAACAAATTAAAAACCCTGGTGATGCTTGGATCCAGAATTTAAATTGCAATGGCTACAGCAATGGAAAATTAGCACAGGATTATAGCTGTTGTTAATTCCCCTGCATTAGAGATTTGATACATTTAACAATTGATGATGTAAAGAATTGCGTATGGTAACATTTTGAGTAGACTACACAGGAATATTGTCTGTAAGTGACGTAGTACAAAGCCCAGCATGCACCAGTACTGGATTGATGAAACCCAACACTCGCAGCAAATTATTTCAAATGAATATCATCACATCTATGTTATGCAACATGCATTCATATGGAATCTGTAAATATTTTCCCTGAATTTTACAGTTCATGCCTCTGGAGCTGAGGTGTGGTGCTCAATTCCAAAAGATATTTAAAATGCTTCAGTATGTGACATAAACGTTTTTTTCTCACTAGCTAATAGGAATTGTTAGATGTTCTACGGTCTCATTGGAAACTCCTGCTATAAACAGTTGCTGTTTGAAAATGTGTTTGTTATCACCTTTTCACTCAGATATGGGATTCAGTACTCCAGACACACACAAAAAAAGTCCTGTTCTCTTCTTTATTTGCTTTCCTGAGCTGATTGTGTGTATAGGGGTGGATCTTTTGTGGGTAACATCACCACACTCTTGGAGCTGAGCTTGGAGACCGACTAGATGTTTCTTGTTCTTGCTGCCACGTGTATGTATGCATTGACAATTGATTTCAGCAGACCTACAGTAGCTAACAAGAAGTCCATGAAAATCTACCCGCCATCAAATTAGTGCATTCTCCATGGCAACATTTCTACCAGTGTCCCCTTGGCAACCAATCAGCAGTCTCCTCTCATACTGTAATAATGTTGTTTTCTCTTTTGATTCATATGTTTATGAATTATTGCTTTGTGACTATCTTCCTTCATAGAGAGGTTAATAGAATGTCATCACGGTTGAGTTAGTTTCAAGGTGAAATGTTTGATGATGGAAAATTTGAATCAATTCATCCTCTGAGATGAAACTTGTAATTCAACGCCAAACAGATCTTCACTGATCTTGCACAATACACTGGTTAATCAAGAACATTAACAGGATCTTGATTTTTAAAAAGTATTCTTTCATGCAATATGAGTGCCACTAGCAAAGCTAGCAGTTGTTGCCCCTGTAAGCTGATTGAATGTTAGACCATTTAAGAGGGCAGTAAACTACATTGCCACGGATCCAGAGTTACATGTAATCTAGACGAGGTAAGGACAGCAAATTCCATTCCCTAAAGGACATGATCGAATCAGATGTTTTACAGAAAAAAATGATAGTTTCATAGTCACCATTACTGAGACTAGATTTCAATTGCAGAATTATTCATTGAACTTAATTCTGCTGCCATAATGGGAGTTGAAACCATATTCCCAGAGTATTAGCATTGGATTCTAGATTTTGAATTTAGTGACATTACCACTGTGCCAACGTCACCCTAAAAGTGCATCAGTTGCCAACGGGATTCTTCCCATTCAATTCCAGGCAACAAAAACATTATTGCTTGAATCAGTAATATGGCTGAGATCAGCCAAGCAGAAGAAATCCATCAGCTCTTAATGGCGAAAACTGCATTGAATTTAAATTTAGTTTTTGTTGCATAATTCCACAGGACCACCTGGATAAAGGGGAGCAATGCTTTAACTCTTAGTAGGCTGAATGACATAATCTGAGCCTGCAGATGTGAAGTATGTTGTTACAGGAACAGTATTTAGTCCGTTTCAGGTGATTGTGAGTTCTGTTCATTTCGCAACAGTCAGATTTCAAGACTCATTAAATATGGTGATAGGCTCTCATGTATACCCAACATCTGCCTGATTAAAACAACATGCAAAAAAAAGTTCCATAAGATATGATTAACTGAGAATTCAGTGTCACTTTTCAAAAAAACAATTTTATTTCTTACACAAATTACAAACTCAGGTAATAACCAACAGAATCTTGTCCACTTAGCTAAAATGACAACACTGAGTACTGTAGCATGTCAGCCTATTTATAGGTTCACCAGAGCAAAAAATTACATAATGTGACCTGCATTTTGTGCTCTGTTTGCACTTGTTATTCACCTTTGCGGGAAGTTTAAAAATGTTTGAGTTTCTGAGCAGTTGAGAATCAGAACAAAATGTTTTTAACCACATTCAAGTCCAGATATAACCAGAGATTTAATGCAAAAAAAGACATTTTTACAAGTGGCGTAGGGAATGCAAATACTGTACATGATGCATCATGATTCAAATGTTTAAAATGTGTGCGTTTTTGTTCTCAACCTCCAGCTGTCTTCTTGCATTCACTTAAAATTTTAAACGCAAGCAAGCAAATGCACTCTAAAATGTCCATATGATATTGTTAACACAAGCATCTGTAATTGCTCATGCTACTGCTTTGTCAGTTTATTATTTTGAATATGTTGTGCCCCTTTGAGTGAAGAATTTTAAACACGCATTAAATTAGGCTTTTTTGTGAAGATGTTCATTTCACAAGATCTTTCAAGGAAATGCACCAATTGGCTGCAGAGAAAGTTAACTTCAAGAAGTGTGATATGGTAGAAAATGTATCCACAAAGTTGGTTACATATTTTAAAATGCACGTTAAAAAAAAAACTTGAATTAAGATTAGAAGGTCTGATTGATAGAGACAGAAATTTCTACCGGTTACCAAAAAAGCAGACTGAACCAAAAGTGAAAATTATGGAAATCTTGAACAGAGTAATAGTGAA